>NC_064646.1:436885585-437188615 GCF_023864345.2 Schistocerca serialis cubense
AGTGTAACTGCGACGCCAGTTGTGTGTTTTGGGGTATCATACACGGATAGTGGTGCTGCACTAAAGTCGGCAACGCATATCGATACCACAGACGTTAGCGAGGACTCGCTGCATACCGCAGCGAAGTATAGGAGATGCTCCTGAGGACCACACCTCCCCTCTTAGCACAGCAGTGCCTTCACTCTGAGGTCAACATAGTATCCAGCATGCAGGAGCTCTGCCCAGTTTGTGACCTCTGCTTCAGTAGTCAACATCATCTAGTAGGACAGTATTAGTCGAAGGCTCAGTGGAACATGTGGTTGTATTAATGTAAAAATGGTTCAAATGGCTCTGAGCACTATGGGACTTAACATCTATGGTCATCAGTCCCCTAGAACTTAGAACTACTTAAACCTAACTAACCTAAGGACATCACACAACACCCAGCCATCACGAGGCAGAGAAAATCCCTGACCCCGCCGGGAATCGAACCCGGGAACCCGAGCGTGGGAAGCGAGAACGCTACCGCACGACCACGAGATGCGGGCAGTGTATTAATGTAAACCACTGTACTTCTAAAGAACAGTTTTTGTTCGTATACATCAAGTTATCTTTTGATAGTCAGTGAGAGTTGCAAATTATCCAGGAAACCAGTAGCAAGCAATTGTTTCTAGGTTAAATAAATCTCTAACTCATGTATGTGACTAAGTAAAACAATATTTTATCTGTTGTAGTTAAAAATGACCAGCTTCCAGAGCGCTGAAAGAGCCCACGGTTATGGTTGGGCAACTGTAGTTTTCTTTTATCATAACATGTTTTCTGAATATTTTCTTAGCGTTCATTCTTGAGGAATTTGCGTGCGTTATTTTTGTACACTAACGGAAAAAAATTGCAACACCTAGGAGGAGTTGTGCGACATAAACGAAGGTTGGTAAGCATATTTCTACATGTGAAAGATGATGTCTATTCAAATTTCGTGCCAGTCGCATAAGAGTGGCGCTAGCAGCACCTGCACGGGGATGTAAATCAGGTTTGCTTTAAATACACGCAGTAAGAAACGTGGGCGTTAGTTACCCTTGAAGCTGGACAGGGTGAGCTGACGTTAGTCAAGAATACCTTTAAGGCAACAAAGACACCGTTATCAACACCTCATTAAGTCTGAACGAGGTCGTGTTATAGGTCTACGAGAAGCTGGATGCTCCCGCGATATTGCAGAAAGACTTGGGTGGTATGTAGCCCTGCACATGATTGCTGCAGCGGTGGTCACGAGAATGTACTATCGCAAGAAGACCGGGCTACGGATGGCCACGTTGCACTACCGAGAGGGCAGACCATCGTGTCCGGCGCATGGCTCCGGCGCATCATGATGCATCTGCAGCAGCAACTTCAGCAGCAGTTGACACCACAGTTACACAACGAGCTTTTACAAATCGGCTACTTTAAGGACAGTTACGAGTCAGACGCCGTATACCGGCATTCCTCTGACCCCAAACCGCTGCCATTTACGACTTCAGTGGTGTCCTGCGATAGATCATTCGACGGATGGATGAGGGCTATTTGTGTTTTCTGATGAAAGCTGGTTCTACCACGTTGTCAGTGATGGTCATGTGTTGGTTAGGGTCTGCAACCAATCTGTCAGTATGTAAACGCACCGGACGTACACCTTGAGTTATGGACTGGGGTGCAATTTCGTATGGCAACAGGACCACTCTCGTGGTTACTCTGACTGAAAATTTGTCTCAATCTGGTGACTCGACTTGTTGTGCTGCCATTCATGAATAGCATTCCAGGGTGTGTTTTCCAACAGGATAACGCTCACCCACATACCGCTGTTGTAACCCAACATACTCTGCAGTGTGTCGACATGTTGCTCTGGCCTGCTCGATCACCAGATCTGTCTCCAGTCGAGCACATGTGGGCTGTCATAGGACTACAACTCCAGTGTAATCCAAAAACAGCATTAACCGTCCCTGTATCGACCGACCAAGTGTAAACGGGCAGGGAACTCTATCCCAAAAACTGACATCCGGCACCTGTACAACATAAGTCATGCGCGTTTGCATGCCTGCATTCAGCATTCCGTCGGTGAGACCGATTATTTATATACCAGCAACTCACATTTGCAGTGGCTTATGGCGCGCTTACACCAACCTGTGATCTTGCAATGTTAATCACGTTAATATGTTGCCTAGACGTATTCCCGAAATTTCATTACTGTACATTAATTATCTTTTCATGCTATGATTTGCATGTTGTTTAGTGTTTCTCTGTTTGAGCTATATACATGTCCAGCATATGCTACAATTCCATTTCCTTTTTGTCCTAAAATAAAAAAGAGAGAAATTGTGTGTGTCATTTCTCGATAGTGTGGTTGTATTTTGGGGAGTGTCTTTCATCTCAGTTTTCAGGTGAGCTACATAGCACCAATGTATCCTGCGATTCCACTTGTGTCGGTTTTTTATATTTTCTATTGCTTTATTCTGAAGGAATCTTTGCGTGTTATTTTTCGATTACGTAGTTATTTTGTGCAGCGCGTCTGGTATCGCTGTCTTAGTCTGAGTTGTCGGAAAAGCGAACAATTCAAATCCAGTTGTGGGATTTTTGCTTTTCTTTGTACGCTTTGTTTTAGAGGCATTGGCATGTGCAGTTTCTCGCTTGTGTGTTGTTTTTTGAGAGGTGGTGGGTATCTGGTATCACTGTCTTCCTTTGCACTGTACAGGTCCAGTGAACGGGAAGTGAAATTTATTTCAAGTGATGATTTCAGTTTCATGTTTGGTTTCTCCCATTTGGAGGGGCTATTATTCAGTTATGTAGGCCAAATGACAATTTCAACATGGCTTTTCATGGTTCGGTGTCAAGCGAAACGTTCGATTCCAATTATACGCATTCGGGAGGACAACGGTTCAATCCTTTCCCTAATCCGATGAGACCGATGATCTCGCTGTCTGGTCTCCTTCCTCAAACAACTCCAACCCAACCCAATTACGCGATTTTTGCATTTTTTAAAATTCGGTTTATTCGGTAGAAATCCGTGTACGCCACTTTTAGATTATTTTTTTCGTATGTGTGTGTGTGTGTGTGTGTGTGTGTGTGTGTGTGTGTGTGTAGATCAGCCGAATTATTGAATTTCAGTTTTGTGTTTTCTGTGTACTTTCTTTAGGTTTATTCTAGAGGAACTAGTGTGCGTTATTTTTCGATTTTTTTGGTTGCTTTAAAATGATTTTAGATTTATTAATTTTTTTTCAGTTTGTCACCGCCCAAAACCTTCTCATTCCCACGGTTGCGCTGTTAATTTCAGTTTGTTAGTTAATTGAAATATTTCGCGCGTTTCTCTGTTTGTTTTCGACCTTAATAATCTTTCTTGTGGTCGCCGTCTCGAAGAATATAATCGGCCTGTTATTAAGCGTTATCTGTGGTTTTCTGAGTAATTCATGTAAACTGACCTCTGTACTCGAAATACGACGTCATGGGTGAAAGAAGACGGATAGTATAGAACCTAGCTGTGTTCTCCTCTTCTGCTATCTTTTGAAATTTGGAAATTTGTGGCCGGCGGGAGTGGCCGATCGGTTCTAGGCGCTATAGTCTGGAACCGCGCGACCGCTACGGTCGCAGGTTCGAATCCTGCCTCGGGCATGGATGTGTGTGTTGTCCTTAGGTTAGTTATGTTTAAGTAGTTCTCAGTTCTAGGGGACTGATGACCGCAGAAGTTAAGTCCCATAGTGCTCAGAGCCATTTTGGAAATTTGTGGTAGGATCTTATGGGACCAAACTGGTGAGGTTATCGGTCCCTAAGCTTACACACTACTTAATCTAACTTAAATTAACTGACGCTAAGTACAACACACACACCCATGCCCAAGGGAGGACTCGAAACTCCGACGGGGGCAGCCGCGTGGACCGTGACAAGGCTCCTCCGACCCCGCGGTGATATCTTCTGACATAAACATGTGATTCGCAGCTGTTATTTACTGCTAGTTTCCTTCCACACTGTTCGTGGAACCAAATAGATAGTTGTGAATTCAGTCCTAGTTACAGACAACTGTACTGATTGTATGCTGTGAAATGTTGATGGATGAACGTTGCAGATAATATTGTTTGAGAAATTGTCTCGAAAATGTCAGCCACTGAGATAATATAGATTGTTTTCTCTGGCACTGCACTTGTTCCATGATTACTAAAGATATATAACATGGTGAAAACAGTTTATATACCTTCTTATTTACTCGTTTTTTGTTGGCTTTTATAGTTGGAGGGGCACTGATGAATGTTTCTTCTAGGTCTATAAGGATGTCGTCCTGGAGATAGCATAGGTCCATAGCAGATGAGTTTCTGGCTGATTGTGTAATGAGCTGCTGGGAGGAAGTCACAGAAGAACATGCAGAAGATTCAGAATTTGGAGGAGACTCTGATGCAGACGATGTAGCTACTGTCTCCACCATTTGGAAGGCTAGTACAGTGGCTGACGGTAGTCTGGGTAACACAATGTCAAGCGGACCTGTGAGTGAAACGTCTAGAACAGATTTAGCAGGTAGCGTGGACAGTTTACCCGTACTTGAAGAAGCATTGTGGCCGAGCGGTTCTAGGTGCTTCAGTCCGGAACCGCGCTACTGCTACGGTCGCAGGTTCGAATCCTGCCTCGGGCATGGATGTCTGTGATGTCCTTAGGTTTAAGTAGTTCTAAGTCTAGGGGACTGATAACCTCAGATGTTAAGTCTCATAGTGCTTGGAGCCATTTGAACCATTAGAACTGATGCTTAAGTGGCTGCAAATGTAAATTTAAATGCTTTGTCCAAGGTAAGTTACGAAACCTTTGCCTCTGGGGAAAGTCTTCCTCCTGGGGGCCTATAAGAGAAGTTGACAGAGGCAACTTGCTGCAGTTGTTTTCAGACTTACCAGCGAAAATACCATGTATTATTTTGTGCTCCCGATTCATTGGTGTGAATATTTACCACCCATAAATCATGATGGACTTGAAAATATATAATACATTGAGCAGTTTTATTTATTAGTGTTTCCAGAGATTACGTACTAAATTGTATTTCATTGTTCTACTGGTTAGACCATATTAACACTTAGAAGGTTACTGTTGCGTTTCATTTCGATTATAACTAATTTTGGGCATTTATTATTATTTGCACACGATCTCTTATACCCTTTTGTACACTAATCGTTCTCTCTGGCGAAATTTTCGGAGACCCCCTCCCTCATCCTCGGAGGAACTTGAGACAATGCCTATGGTTGCTAAAGCATACTTGGCCGGCCGCTGTGGCGGAGCGGTTCTAGGCGCTTCAGCCCGGAACCGTTCGACTGCTACGGTCGCAGGTTCGAATCCTGCCTCAGGCATAGATGTGTGTGATGTAGTTAGGTTGGTTAGGTTTAAGGAGTTCTAAGTCTAGGGGACTGATGACCTCAGATGTTAAGTCCCATGGTACTCAGAGACATTTGAACCATTTCTAAAGCATACTTAAGGCTCTGTTTGTCTTCACACTAACATATGCCTAATACACAAATAAACTTTTAAGACTAATTCAGCTACAGCCCACTCCAAATTACACAAAATCATTCCTAATCTTCAAACATAGAAGTTGATTAATCAGACACAAAATAATTATGTAGAAAAGCTCAGTATCTCCCTCACTCCTTTAAAACACTCTTAATTTTACAATATAATTCATTCACACATTGTTAATGATAGATGATATGGTATATTTTATCTCTAAGAGAAAGAAAGAGAGAGCGTTTTTTCTCGAAATAAGACCATTTTTTCACCTTTTGAGTTTTCACCAGTATAAGAACGTATGAACCAGACCCAATATTTCCTACCACAGCAAGTGCGGAAAACAAGCTCCGCCATAGTGTAAATGAGCTTTTAAAAGAAGCTGCACAGGGAAAGAAAGAGCTCAGTCCGTATGAAATAGGGACAAAAGTCCATCAAATGCTGCTCTTTAAGGTCAATAATGATTTGAGTTGCAGCCCTCACAAACAGCTGTTGTCAGAGATTGTTGTAAGTCTATGCACTGTTGGCACATTAAATTTTTGTGTGCAGGTCTCTATGTAAAGTTTTTGCAATTTTGTGAAAATACTGATATGCAAGGTGAGCCATTGAGTGTAGGGTCCATTTCATTTTTATTAAAGAAAGACATTTTAAAAAGATTATAAAAATGTGGTACAATTAAAGCAAAAAACTAGACATAAATTTTATTGACAAAATTTAATGGACATACAGGTTTCTCTTTGCTTCATGCAGTTAGATGATTTTAAATGATAGTTTACAATTATTCTACTGTAGTGTAGACATACTTTTCACTTCTGTGTATTTTATCAAGAAGTGAGTTTTCGTTTGAACACTCATGCGATGTTTCTTCGTCTTAGTGTCATTCACAGTTTCAGGCCTGCCACCACGTCCAGCAGCGAAGTTTGATTTGTACTGCTTACATTCTGTAGTTTCTCTGCTGCTAGTGATTAAAATAAACTCACAGTTTTATGTTCCTCTTAGAATTAGTTTCGTCTGGACATGATGAAAGAGTGAACATGAATCGGTACTACCAACAGTGCAAAACGCTAACAGTAAATAAACGAAGATTGTAGAGCAAGTTGCACAGATGGCGCACACTAGCGTATAGTGTGCAATAAACTGGAAAGCAGGCATCCGGTAGCCTGAAATACTTTAGTCGGGCGGAATCACGAAATAGCAAGGCACCTGCGCGCCCTCCAAGACACAGCGTGACAGTTTGGAAGAAAACGGGACTCTCCCAGGCAAAACGGAAAGAAATTACGAACAACTTCAGTTGGAAAGATCACAGAGATAATATGGTGGGGAAGGCGAGCCAAAGGTTGCTGGCAGGACACTTAGAAGATGCAACAAGTCCACTAAAGAGACAGCTTACACTACACTCGTTCGTCCTCTGTTAGAATATTGCTGCGCGGTGTGGGATCCTTACCAGGTGGGATTGACGGAGGACATCAAAAGGGTGCAAAGAAGGGCAGCTCGTTTTGTATTATCACGTAATAGGGGAGAGAGTGTGGCAGATATGATACGCGAGTTGGGATGGAAGTCATTAAAGCAAAGACGTTTTTCGTCGCGGCGAGATCTATTTACGAAATTTCAGTCAACAACTTTCTCTTCCGAATGGGAAAATATTTTGTTGAGCCCAACCTACATAGGTAGGAATGATCATCAAAATAAAATAAGAGAAATCAGAGCTCGAACAGAAAGGTTTAGGCGTTCGTTTTTCCCGCGCTCTGTTCGGGAGTGGAATGGTAGGGAGATAGTATGATTGTGGTTCGATGAACCCTCTGCCAAGCACTTAAATGTGAGTTGCAGAGTAATCATGTAGATAGGACATCTTATTGCTGTGAAACTAAGGAAAGAGGTCACCAGTTAACGAAGAGTAGAGAAAGCATTGCTACTAATCTCAGGGAAACAAATGAATTAATTTAGTGCCTCATGGCACGTGATGAAACTGTCATTCTAGGTTACAATGTTTTGACAAAGTGCCTGAAGATATACGACAACGCCCTGTGCACAGCGCATGTGCGACCGTTACGGTGGCGTTTGCAAAAATGTCAGTTGTGATTGATACTTAAGGGGTGACGACAGTATATGTGTTTACTGGTTTGCATGGCTATGTCGGGAGCAGTTCAATTTTAAAACGGAAGCTGAAACCGAGTCAGGTCGGATTACGCGTAGCGAACAGCGTTCCTACAACAAAGTCGAATCTGCACATGGAAAGTGCTGTGTCGTCCGAACAAGACACAGCCAGAGCAAAAGCACTACAGGCGCAAAGATGCGAGCTGGGGGCCATGAAGACTCGCCACCTACGCGAGCTCCAACAGCGCCACGAGCGGCGCTGAGGATGAAGATATCGACTTCGCCTCGGCCAATTGCCGGCCGAGTACAACGCGCCAATGACCAGAGGACAACGGACAGAGGCCTACCCGGAAGATAGAAGAGCAGCTCTCGAGCACTTGTTTATAGATCATCATCCAGGGCTGACTTGGACAGGGAACGTCGTTTAGTCAACTCTTAGAAGTGGACACACACTTGTTGTAAATCATATTTGCTATTTAGTTTCGTTTAGTTTAGTTATGTCATTTTCCGTAGATCATTTTCACAATTATTTTATCGATATGATGTGGAACAAGTCACATTACAAGATACACACATGAATAGTGCTAATATTAATATTACTGAAATTTTTGCTTCTACAAATGCAACTACATGTAGAGGTACAATGTCTTTTTTTTTTATCAGTTTTGAAACAGAAACTTGTCCATTGAAAAAAATGGTTCAAATGGCTCTGAGCAGTATGGGACTTAACATCTGAGGTCATCAGTCCCCGAGAACTTAGAACTACTTGGATTCGAACCTGCGACCGTAGCGGTCCCGCGGTTCCAGACTGTAGCGCCTAGAACCGCTCGGCCACCACGGCCGGCTGTCCACTGAATAAAAGGAGTTGTCCAAAAGAAATGATTTTAAGCTAGATTTAAAACTTGATCAGCTACCTGCCAGACATTTTAGGTTGTTGGGCAAATGATCGAAGATTTTTGTTACTGAATAATGTACTCCGTTTTGAGCAACTGACAGCTTCAATAACGGATAGGAAAGGCCATTTTTCGCTCTAGTGTTGTACGTATGAACATCACTGTTCTTCGCGAATTGATATCGATTATTTATTACGAATTTCATTAGCGAATGTATGTACTCTGTTCGTGCAGTTAAAATACCTAATTCCTTGAATAGGTGCCTACATGACGTCCTTGGATGAACACCACTAATTATTCTCACCGCTCTCTTTTGTGCAATCAATGTCGAAGTGGTGAGTTACCCCAGAAAACTATGTATTGTGAAGTTTAGCTACGATTATTTGCACGTAGCCACCAAGGGCCTTTTTTGTGTTATATTACAAGCAGTTTTGCAGACTTCATTATTCAACTAGTCACAAAGCTAAGTAAACCTTTTAATTCATTTGTGTGACTTTGTTACTAATTTGTTGGAGAGTTGTAGAACCTTCGTTCGCCTATCCTGTTACCTCACCCTGGGGCATAGCTATGTAATAGTGGCATGGAGAAATTGTCTTAGCGGTGTACTGCACCAGAAGCCGTTTCACGAACTCACAAATTCGGTCTACTGTAACAACAGTGGCAACTCGGCCTCCACAGCAGAGGCGACGAAGCTTTTAAAAACTGGCAAAGAGGATTTACAAAAGGAAGAATCCAATTGAAGCTTATAATGCGTTGAGAGCGGTGTGTTTGAATAGTGTAGTGGAACGTAGCACAGTATCACGGTGGTCTGCGCCTTTCGGTGCAGTTTGGGTAAGCACTGAGAACAACCCAAGAGGGGTGAAAGGTCATCAACAGCAACCGCCTATACGTCTCAGGTTACTGTTAATGACAGTTTGAGGTAGGACTGACGAAAAACATGTGAGTAAATTGCATATGAGGCCAGAATGCCTGCCACTTCCGTTTACAGAATCATATCTCAAAAGTTAAAGATGGGTTCCGCATGATCTGAGTGAAGAGCAGAAAGCAGGTCCCAAGAGAATCGCCGAAGAATCGGTTCAATATTATCGAAGAAAAGAGCAGGTTCTTGAAAGGATTGTTGCAGCTGATGAAAACCTTGTAGTCGATTCTGAGCCAGAACTGGACTCTCAATCGTCACATTGGAAAAATTCCGACTCTCCATGCCCGAAAACACCCCGCCACCAACAGTCGGAGATGAAATTAATGTTGATCTTTGCGTACGACATTAATGGAGTCACAGCGGCAAATGGAGTACTCCAGGGGACCATTGTAACAGGCACATAGTATAAGCTGTTCCTGCAAAATGTTTTGCACCCGAAAATTGGCAAGAAAGGCTTGTGTTTCTACGAGAACAACGCAGAAGTGTGTATTGCCGTGCCAGTGAAAGAAACGCCCAACAAGTATGGAAATACACCCCCACCCACCGTACAGTCCTGATAGGGGCCTACCAGACTTTGATTTGTTTTCCAAATGGAAGGGATACGCATCTCGTGGTCGTGCGGTAGCGTTCTCGCTTCCCACGCCCGGGTTCCCGGGTTCGATTCCCGGCGGGGTCAGGGATTTTCTCTGCCTCGTGATGGCTGGGTGTTGTGTGATGTCCTTAGGTTAGTTAGGTTTAAGTAGTTCTAGGGGACTGATGACCATAGATGTTAAGTCCCATAGAGCTCAGAGCCATTTGAACCATTTTTGGAAGGGACAACTCTGTGAAAAACGTTTTGACGCAATTGATGAAGCTTCCAGTGAGGTGATACTAGTAAGCAGACAGCCCAATAGTGAAGCTGCCCTATTCGGAATACAGATGTTTTCAAAAAGTTGGGAAGGTGTCAAAACAAGAATGGAAGTAACATTGAAAGACTGTAAAGGTATTTTGTGAAATAAATTATTTTCTTCAATTCTGTCTTATAGTATGCAGAACTTTTTAAATTACCCTCGTATTTTAAAAGAATTCATCTTAGTGGAATGTATAGATTTGCAGAATCTGGTCTCATTTCCTTACCTATGACACAGCGCAAAATGATTGCGGTTTATTGAGCATCTCCTGAACGCTCCAGCGGCAGACGGTGTAAGAGAGGCGTTATTCATCACGTAGAGGTTCACTATCGGAAATCAGAGCGAGTCGTTCTAAGACTTTCTGCCACGTAATGACCACAACGGGAAAATTCGAGGAATTGGAGGTAACACAGAGATTACCGAAAATCAGTTTCCTACGCGGTATTAGCGAATGCACTAGTGAAGTGGAGGTTCAGATTGTAGTACTAGAAACATCCTCCACCACACACCGTCAGGTGGCCCGTGGAATATTGATGTAGATGGAGCCATGCAACAAAACTACAGACCCCTCTGCCTGTTATCATTTACCAAAACCTTGTTTCGCTACCTTCAACCGTTGAGGAAACAAAAGGTATGCGTGATGAAGGCAAATCACATTGCACTCATGTAATGACTCACCGAATCTGAATCTCGCGTTGTATCTCTGCAGCTACTTAACCGCAGCTACGGGAACAATGTGTAGTTACGTAAGATTGAAAAACCACAGCCGAAATTCGATTTATCGGCTCAACATTAATACAGTGAACATGCATAGATGACATAGCATCTCTTTTATATCCGTCATGATGACGTACATAACTGACAGCACTAATAAGCGAAGAGGAGTAAAAACCAGTAAAGGCGTTTGTGTGTGTGTGTGTGTGTGTGTGTGTGTGTGTGTGTGTGTGTGTGTGTGTAAGAGCGTGTGTGTGTGTAAGAGCGTGTGTGTGTAAGCGCGTGTGTGTATATGTGTGGGAGGGTGGGAGGGTGTGTTGTGGTTGTGAGAAGAGCCAACACCGTGTTACTAGAGGAGGCCGAAATGCACGCGTTTTAGCTCACGCAGGCTGGGGTGAGGAGGGAAGGACTATACTGACGTGAGGTCTGGAGCATGACAAGGAATTAGAATTCAGAAAGCGGACGTAGCTAGTTGATACTTAACTTTAATCCATTTATGATGAACGTCGCTCTTGACGGTACACGATTCAAAATATTATCTGTTCAGAGGACATATAGTAACTGAATATGGCGCCTTGCTAGGTCGTAGCAAATGACGTAGCTGAAGGCTATGCTAAACTGCCGTCTCGGCAAATGAGAGCTTATGTAGACAGTGAACCATCGCTAACAAAGTCGGCTGTAGAACTGGGCGAGTGCTAGGGAGTCTCTCTAGACTAGACTTGCCGTGTGGCGGCGCTCGGTCTGCAATCACTGACAGTGGCGACACGCGGGTCCGACGTATACTAACGGACCGCGGCCGATTTAAAGGCTACCACATAGCAAGTGTGGTGTCTGGCGCTGACACCACAGGGTGGGTGTGGATTAGTTTGTATTTGTTTGCCTGTTTTCTCTAGTAAATGGAAGCTGTTTGAGCGGACGTCGCCTGACATCGAATTTCGTGATGGTGAAACTGTGATACAATTCTGTTGGACTGTCCGCTCTTTTCGTAACTCAAAGAACGATTGCGACCACTCGATATGTTCCTTTGTCGATAGCTTTGTTCATCACGACCTAAATTTTCCCGAGATAAAAGTTGGTTCTCGTGAAACATACAGACACTTTTATTACTACATAAAATTACTTGAAATTATTCGTCTCTTACCACATCGCTCTTTTTCTTTTCATTTATTTATAGTTTATCAGGTTTCTTTCTATGATTCAAGTTTTTGTGTTTGGTTTCTGTTTCAGAAGTTATCTGCATAACTAACATTTATTGGCAAACACAGCCACATCTCATCCGTAACGACGTAACTGGTTTTGTGGGGTATAGCTGCCATGAACTAATCCCATGAAACTTGATATATGCAATAACAAATTTATAATAAGTTTCTCTAATTATTTCTTTTATCGAACTTCGACTCTTAAGACTGTAGGTTGTTCTAACCATACAAATGGGAATTTATATTTCGGAAAAGGAAAAGGCTTTAAAGTATGTATTAGTGACACGATTGAATCTAATAATAAATCGTGTCGCACTTGATTTAACTTCACAAGTTTATTTATTAAGATGAGTCAAAAGATTATAGATACATTCATCAGCTTCTGTATTCGTACAGGTGAGTCTAAAATATGGCGGGAAAGCTCACGACCGTGGATTTACAACACGTTTCCGCCTGCTCGTGGTTTCACCGTTCTGCAGCCACTTTGCCGGCCGGAGTGGCCGAGCGGTTAAAGGCGCTACAATCTGGAACCGCACGACCGCTACGGTAGCAGGTTCGAATACTGCCTCGGGCATGGATGTGTGTGATGTCCTTAGGTTAGTTAGGTTTAAGTAGTTCTAAGTTCTAGGGGACTTATGACCACAGCAGTTGAGTCCCATAGTGCTCAGAGCCATTTGAACCATTTTGCAGCCACTTTCCGTAGAAGCTCACGACATTAGGACGTGAACCAGCGATCAGCTTCGCCACTTCCGAGTTGCTCGTTCCCAGGTGATGTCTTTAACCGACTAATCACCATGGATGAGTGGCGGGTGTACCATTATAATCCCGAGACAAAGTAGCAAAGCAAGCAAGTGGAAACTTGTGGGTTCAGCATCACCGAAAACTGCAGAGACCCAGACGTCATTGGACAAGGTGATGCTGAGATCTATTTCGCACTGCCACGATGTGGTGCGAGCATATTATGCTAGTGATAGGCATATTGTCACAGCAACATATTACCGAAAAGTTCTGTTGAGGCTACGATAGGCTCTCGAATCCCAAAGGTTTTTTTTTTCTCCACGGCTATGTTCTAGTCCATTAGAGACAGGGAAAAATCGCATCGACCGCTTTTTTCGGCTGTCAGTACTTGCCTGCTTCCCCAGCCCCCATCCGCCGCAACAATATTCTTCCTACGTGGTACGCAGGGACTTTTTCCTCTTCTCTCAGATGAAGAAACCGTTTGGTTGCAGACATCTGCAAAATCATGACGAGATGATTTTGGAAATGGAAAGCTTCCGGAGCCATCACTCAACGTTCCTACAGCCAAGATTTCCGACAAGTCATCCGTTGTTGAAAACACGAGTAGTATTGAAGGGTGAATATATCAAAAAGTTCTAACGTCACCACCAAGTTCCAAGATTGCACCTTGATTTTTTGGAAGTGATAATTAAATCTGTACAACTAACTAACTCCGTCGGAACAGGCCTCCGGAGGCCCTACGGTACCGACTGGTCTCCGTGTCATCCTCAGCCCACAGGCGTCAGTGGATGCGGATATGGAGGGGCAACTTGTTAGCACACCGCTCTCCCGGCCGTTGTCAGATTTCGTGATCGAAGCCGCTACTTCTCAGTCAAGTAGCTCCTCAATAGTCCTCACATGTGCTGACTGCACCTCACTTGCCAACAGCGCTCCGCAGACCCAGACACGGTGACCCATCCAATTACTAGCCAACCTCTACACAACTTATCGTCAGTGATCCGACGGGAACGGGTGTTACCATCGCGACAAGACCGTTTTCAAACCTGGACAACTTCTCTTGTATACAGGGTGTTACAAAAAGGTACGGCCAAACTTTCAGGAAACATTCCTCACACACAAATAAAGAAAAGATGTTATATGGACATGTGCCCGGAAACGCTTACTTTCCATGTTAGAGCTCATGTTAGTTTCGTCAACATGTACTGTACTTCCTCGATTCACCGCCAGTTTTCACAATCAACATGTGTGGGCTGACGAGAATCCGCACGCAATTGTGCAATCACGTCATCAACACAGATTTTCTGTGAACGTTTGGGCAGGCATTGTTGGTGATGTCTTGATTGGGCCCTATGTTCTTCCACCTACGCTCAATGGAGCACGTTATCATGATTTCATACGGGATACTCTACCTGTGCTGCTAGAACATGTGCCTTTACAAGTACGACACAACATGTGGTTCATGCACGATGGTGCTCCTGCACATTTCAGCCGAAGTGTTCGTACGCTTCTCAACAACAGATTCGGTGACCGATGGATTGGTAGAGGCGGACCAATTCCATGGCCTCCACGCTCTCCTGACCTCCACCCTCTTGACTTTCATTTATGGGGGCATTTGAAAGCTCTTGTCTACGCAACCCCGGTACCACATGTAGAGACTCTTCGTGCTCGTATTGTGTACGGCTGTGATACAATACGCCATTCTCCAGGGCTGCATCAGCGCATCAGGGATTCCATGCGACGGAGGGTGGATGCATGTATCCTCGCTAACGGAGGACATTTTGAACATTTCCTGTAACAAAGTGAAGTCACGCTGGTACGTTCTGTTGCTGTGTGTTTCCATTCCATGATTAATGTGATTTGAAGAGAGGTAATAAAATGAGCTCTAACATGGAAAGTAAGCGTTTCCGGACACATGTCCACATAACATATGTTCTTTCTTTGTGTGTGAGGAATGCTACCTGAAAGTTTGGCCGTACCTTTTTATAGCACCCTGTATACTCGACATGGCGTACAATAAAAGGAAGGTCCTAAATACAAACATGAACAGGAGCATTGGAGGTCGAATTATGGTAAATTTGAACAACTTTCATTACCTGGAGGACAATATTACAGGTAAGTTACAAACCAAAAAGAAAGTAACAGGCTGGCCGTAAATGCCGCAGCAAGTACGATGTATTGAAAAAACAGCAAAAGCTTACCCAGAAACGCTAAACGGAGACATTATATGTTAACACTCAGAAATACAGCGTCACAAGCAATGGAAAATCCCTTGAGCATGCGACTGTACCTGGTAGGAGCAGGAAGAACGAGTGATTTTGAGGGACTCTGGGATACGAAAAAACAGGCTGAAGTCTACCTACATAGACAAATGCAGGAGCTCTATGAGTGCGCTGAACCAATTTCAAGCATGATATAAGAGAAGACTTAAATTTCCTGGGCACATCATGCAGCTGAAGGAGATGGCACTGACCAAGAATATTTGGAACTCAACATGATTAACGGGGAACAGTTAGATGAAAGAAGTTAGGGGAAATCGGAAAACAATAGGAATCAGAAAAACAAACAAAAAACAACAATCCATATGCTACGGTGCTGGCTTGGTCAACTTGTAGCAATACAGCAGAAGATCGTAGGTGAACTGACATCAGAATCAGAATTAAAATCACGGAAGCTGAAAGAACCAGGAGAAGCGAGAGGATGTATAAGTACTATGAAGAACTAGTGATCCATCACCCTAAAGGGTCGAAGTGAACCAAACAGTAATACACTGCTCTGCAAAACTTAAGACGATCTTTGTAAAGTTACGTAAAATATTAAGTACTAGGTATGTTGCCAGAGGTCTCCCGGTCATGCACAGGAAGTTGGGAGTCATATGGCTTGTGGTCAGTGTGACTATACCGCCAAATGACGCTGGCCTCGTGGCATGAGACAGCTGAAGGAACGGGAAAAGACAGTGCATGTGGAACAACGACTAGTTACGTTGCACTGTGATGGTGTTCATCGTTACAACATGAACTGGACACAATATTTCGATGACTTCACAAGGAGAAGAATTTTAGGGAATCTGGGAAAAAGGCGAAGTGTGACGAGTGTAACCCAGGAATTTGGTGGTGTTCACAGTGCGGGGTGTTTAGTGTGCAGGGTGAGTGTTTCGAATCATAGGCACTGCTGTCTGAATGAGAGCAGGTGGTCGACCACGGTCAGCTACAGAACCAGATAACCGCTGTATTGTACAACAGGCAACAAGGGACCCACGTGGAACATCGGCTGCAATTGCAAACACTTTTAAAGGGGCTGCAAGACACGAAATCTCATGCTCCACAGTAGCGCGACGACCCCATTGCGAAGGTCTGTTTGCCCAACAACCAGTGCGGTGTGATCCGTTGGTACCCGCACATCGCGGGACCGTTTGCGATGGTGCCAAGAGCACAGCGACTCGATCAGCGAGGAGTAGGATCATGTGCTCTTTTCAGATGAGAGCAGATTCATCCTGAGCAATAATTATGTATGTACCCTTACATGCCGAGAGGTGGGAACACATAATGCACCCAGGGACACTGCCGAGTATGATCGTTTTGGTAGTCCAGAGGTCATGGTGTAGGGTTGGTTGTCTGCTTGGTTTTTGGTTCAAATGGCTCTGAGCACTATGGGACTTAACACCTGAGGTCATCAGTCCCCTAGAACTTAGAACTACTTAAACCTAACTAACCTAAGGACATCACACACATCCATGCCCGAGGCAGGATTCGAACCTGCGATCGTAGCAGTCGCGTGGTTCCGGACTGAAGCACCTAGAACCGCTCGGCCGCAGCGGCCGGCTGGTTTTTAGTATAAAGGGGCCAAACTAAAGGGTCATCAGCCCTTTTTTCTCATGTAAACAAGGCTCAAGGTAAAAAAATCCCAAAAAGAGTTGGGGAAAGGAAAAGGGCGTAAAAATAACGGGGAACCACACAGAAAGAAAACGAAAGAAGCGAACCAAAAAGGGAAAACGTACACTAAAAGGAAAAGTAGAGGAAGGTATTAAAATCATATAGCAGATGGCCTGGACTGGCTGATAACAAGAACAAAAAAGAATGACCCAGCCCCATTGCAACGCACTAAAATCTCCAGCATAAAAGACTAGGCGAGATGAACACACATAAGGGAAAGACTATCACCGAGGCAAACAAAATGCAAAGAAAGAGTGATCAAGAGGTAAAATGCATAGAGGATGGAAGCCTGGGAGAAAAGGCCAGGCACCCACCCTCAGATTGTGCGATAAAAAAGGCCCTCACGAATAAAACATAAAACTAAATCGGCCGTTGAGGCATTGTCGCGCAGCACCGCAGGTTGGATACTGGGAAGGTGACACTGTACTTCTTCCCCAAGTGCGTCTTTTCAGGGGTAAATTCGACCCTGAATTCAGTTTTTATGGATAACCGTATGAACAGTGTGGGAGTAGGAGCTTTTGGAACGAGAGGAAATACGGCGAAAAGACTGGCCTGCCCGTTCCCTAGACTGAAAACCACAGAGCGCGTGTGGGACACTCTGGGTAGATACATTGCAGCATGTCTACATGCACCAACGACCATCCAACAGCTGTCAACCTAGATGATGGAGCAATGGAGCGCCCTACCACAAAATTCCCTTAATAAGCTTGTGTCCAGGATGGTAGCACGTTACAGAGCATGCATTTCTGTCCGCAGTCATCACACATCCTACTGAGAACGATGTCCCGCCTTTTGAATGTCCAAGAGAGATTCAAAAATCGCTGTGACTTCAATGTAATTATTATCAGAATAAAAGTATCATTTCTGTTCGTCTCACTGCGTATTTCACTCTTTCAGTTACCTTCTATACTATACTACAGATGTTCTTTTCTACACTACTGGACATTTAAATTGCTACATCAAGAAGATATGCACATGATAAACGGGTATTCATTGGACAAATATATTATACTAGAACTGACATGTGATTACATTTTCACGCAATTTGGGTGCATAGATCCTGAGAAATCAGTACCCAGAACAACCACCTCTGGCCGTAACAACGGCCTTGATACGCCTGGGCTTTGCGTCAAACAGAGCTTGGATGGCGTGTACAGCTACAGCTGCCCAGGCAGATTCCACACGATACCACAGTTCATCAAGAGTAGTGACTGGCGTATTGTGACGAACCAGTTGCTCGGCCACTATTGACCAGACGTTTTCAGTTGGTGAGAGATCTGGAGAATGTGCTGGCCAGGGCAGCAGTCCAACATTTTCTGTATCCAGAAAGGCCCGTACAGGACCTGCAACATGCGGCCGTGCATTATCCTGGTGAAAAGTAGGATTTCACAGGGATCGATTGAAGGGTAGAGCCACACATCTGAAATGTAACGTCCACTGTTCAAAGTGCCGTCAATGCGCACAAGAGGTGACCGCGACGTGTAACCAATGGCACCCCATACCATCACGCCGGGTGATAAGCCAGTATGGCGATGACGAATACACGGTTCCAATGTGCGTTCACCGCGATGTCGTCAAACACGGATGCGACCATCATGATGCTGTAAACAGAACCTGGATTCATCCAAAAAAATGACGTTTTGCCATTCGTGCACCCAGGTTCGTCGTTGAGTGCACCATCGCAGGCGCTCCTGTCTGTGATGCAGCGTCAAGGGTAACTGCAGTCTTGGTCTCCGAGCTGATAGTCCATGCTGCTGCAAACGTCGTTGGTGCAGATGGTTGTTGTCTTGCAAACGTCCCCATCTGTTGACTCAGGGATCGAGACGTGGCTGCACGATCCGTTACAGCCATGTGGATAAGATGCCTGTCATCTCGACTGCTAGTGATACGATGCCGTTGGAATCCAGCACGGCGCTCCGTATTACCCTCCTGAACCCACCGATTCCATGTTCTGCTAACAGTCATTGGAACTCGACCAACGCGAGCAGCAATGTCGCGATACGATAAACCGCAATCGCGATAGGCTACAATCCGACCTTTATCAAAGTCTGAAACGTGATGGTACGCATTTCTCCTCCTTACACGAGGCATCACAGCAACGTTTCACCAGGCAATGCCGGTCAACTGCTGTTTGTGTATGAGAAATCGTTTGGAAACTTTCCTCGTGTCAGCACGTTGTAGGTGTCGCCACCGGCGCCAACCTTGTGTGAATGCTCTGAAAAGTTAATCATTTGCATATCACAGCATCTCCTTCCTGTCGGTTAAATTTCGCGTCTGTAGCACGTCATCTTCGTGCTGTATCAATTTTAATGGCCAGTAGTGTATGTATTGGACAAATTTCATCGAACTATATTACTTGGCAGTGACGTAACGTGCAAAAGTCACCTTCATCCTTAAGTTTTGCACACCAGTGTAATATACTCGAACAATCGTAGGGTTTAAGGGACTATATGCCCCATTGGATTAAGGAGCTATCGAGAACTGCCTGCTCGAGAAATTACCGGAAGCAACTGTTCAGCGAGCGACGGGCAGTCGGCTCCTGGGGCCTCCCCCGTCACATCTGGCTGCCGTTACAACAGCCTCGGGCCAGCTGACAGCTGACGTCTCGTGTAACTCTGGAACGTGGGGCCGGCCGTTCCGCGCTTTCTCCACGCGGAGACGGCTAGCCGGACCGGAAGGAGAGAGTGCTAGGGGATCGGGAAGAGGGGGGAGACACTTTCGGCTGTTCAAAGGCCGCCACACGTGACGCAATTGTCGCTGTTACGTGGCGCGCCTTTCCGGAGAGTCACCGCTACGCCAGTTGCAGGACCGCAACCACATCACGAGATGCAAGGCCCCTCTTAAAAGGCTAGCGAATTTCTTGTCTAGAGCTGGTCAGCAGATCCGGTTAACCACCAAGTGCGTCGGATCCTCCGACTATCGCGTTACCTCCGGTTGCTTGTCTACGGAAGCTGTCTCTCTCAGGCGCTGAGGAAACGGATTTGGCGGTCATTTGACGAAAGACATCAAACCGCCATTAACACTGTATATTGTTACTTAAGCTCACCACCTACTTGAAAGAGCAAACTGGTTGCTATGGAATGTTGCACGAAGTCAAGAACTGGCACCAAATGATCATGTGAGCGATTGAAAAATGTAAACCATCACGATCGAAAATGTGACACTTATTGAAAAAACGCCTCACTGACGCCTATGATAAGTGATATTGGTTTGCTCACCTATTAAATTGTGAAACTCTTGTCACTTACATAAAGAATTCGGCACCTTTTATTAGTAAATTAAATGACGCAGTGACCCAGCTGGAGGATATATCAGTCAGTTTGGATGTCACATCGCTCTTTACCATGCCTCGATTTAAAGAGATATTGGAACAACTGAGACAAATTTTTGCTGCGGATGTTGTAAAACTGTTTAAATATTTTCTCACGACCATACACTTCAAATGGAATGAGGAGTTTGATGAACATATGGATGGCATGGCTGTTGGAAGGTCCTAAAGTCGATTGATAACAAATTTTTTATTGAAAATTCGATGAAACCATTATGAACTGCCAACAAAAGATCCAATGTGTGGTTCCGCTGCGTGATTGATATGTTCGTGTTCTGGAGATATGGCAGACAGATATTAAGATGTTTACATGAACATCTCAGTGAAATTAATCTGAATGTTTAGTTCATTATAATCCTGAATGTAGATGACAGATTACATACCGCTGATGTCAACGAAGATGGTAGCTTACCCCACACAGTGTACCGAAAAACCGCGCATACAGACCATTACCCATAACGGGATTCAAATCACCAACCACTACAGAAGCGAGGTGTTACAAAAACGTGAGCAGATGAAATCAGGAACATCTGCGAACCGGAGCTGCTCGGTATAGATTTGGAATATCTCAACAGTGCGTTGCTGAAGAAAGGACATTCGTCCGCTGGGATGAAAAACACCCACTAAAAGATCGTAGTGGTGAACCAGCGTTCGCCAAATTCAAGGTTTTTCTGGCGTTCGTCAAAAATGTTATTGGCCGCACAGGAAATATCGCTGTAATCTAAAAAGAAGCGCAAGATATAGCAACATCTAAAGTCGGCCAAGGATGTTCGCAAACTGCTGGAAAAAGCAGGAATGTACAGGATAGTATATAGTTGTGTGGACATGTAAGTGGGTACTACTTAAAGAACGGTAGGCAAACGACGTGTGGATCTCAAGGTCAACTGTCGAATGTGTACCCGTGGTCTTCTGAAGGGAGAATCTGACAGATCAACTGTTGCGGAACATGTTTTACAGCCAGAAGACCACAGCCTTCGATTTGACGACATGACTCAGTTACCGGCAGCCACATGCGAGTGCTACTTGATTGATGCCTAAGTTCTGAAGGCTTTTACGTAAGTTTTATAAACATACCAGCTAAACTTAATAGAGTCTTTAGTTACCAATAATATATTCTCCTTCACTGTCTACAACAGTCTGCCAAATCTGCGACAACTTTTAGATTCTGCACCTGTAGAAAACAAGTGTTTTTGAGGCGAAGAACTCGTCGAGTCATGTTCGGATAGCATTTTCATCGGGAAAGGAAGCTCCTTGACAGTTGTTTGATAGAGAGCGGAAAAGGTGAAAATCCAAGAGTGTGAGATCTGGTGAATAAGGTGGAAGCGGAATGACTTCCCAACCCCACGCCCGTATTGTGTTTTTTGTCAGTCTAGCAGAATGCGGTCTGGAGTTATCGTGGAACAGCATCACTTGACGCAGTCTTCCTGGTCGTTGTTGTTGGACTGCGTCTGCAACACGTCTCAGTTGTTGACAATAAATGCCAGCAGTGACGGTTACACCTCGGAGAAGCATTTCGAAGTACACCACACCGTCGGTGTTCCACCAGGTGCATAACATTACCTTTGGTGATTTCGCGCAGGTCTTCATACAGGGTGTTGCTGCTTTGTTTGGGCTCGACCATTCGTTTCTTTTCCTTATGTTTGGGTAAAAACACCATTCTCCGTTACTAGTAACGATACAAGATATAAATGGTCGGTGTTGTTCACGAGTCAATTCATGGCGAGCAAGCAGAGATTCACCTATGACAACAGACTGATTTTTGTGATTTTGGCTTAGAGCATGCGGTACCGTCACGTCCGATTTAACCTTCCCATTGCATGAGAAAGTCGCACGATGGTGGAATGATCACAATTAATCACATCTGCAATTTCTCGAGTACACTGACTGGATCATTGTGGATTAATGCTTTATACGATCTTAATCAAACCTGAAAGCCTTCCTGAACGAGAAAAGTCATTTATTTCAAAAGTATCCTCCTTAAAACGAGAAAACCGCTTTCTTGCAGAGCTCTGTCCAATAGCATTATCCCTGTACAAGGTGGTCCATTGATAGTGACGGGGCCAAATATCTCACGAAATAAGCATCAAACGAAAAAACTACAAACAACGAAACTCGTCTGGCTTGAAGGGGGACACCAGATGGCGCTATGGTTGGCCCGCTAGACGGCGCTGCCAT
Organism: Schistocerca serialis cubense; assembly: GCF_023864345.2. Lineage (NCBI taxonomy): Eukaryota > Metazoa > Arthropoda > Insecta > Orthoptera > Acrididae > Schistocerca > Schistocerca serialis. The sequence continues at coordinate 436,907,940 of NC_064646.1, forward strand.
AGGTCAAACGGATATCAACTGCGTTTTTTAAATGGGAACCACCATTTTTATCACCTGCGTTTTTTTAAAAAAAGGAACCACCATTCTTTATTACATATTCGTGTAGTACGTAAAGAAATATGAATGTTTTAGTTGGACAACTTTTTTCGCTTTGTGATAGATGCCGCTGTAATATTCACAAACGTATAAGTACGTGGTATCACGTAACATTCCGCCAGCGCAGACGGTATTTGCTTCGTGGTACATTACCCGTGTTAAAATCGACCGTTTACCAATTGCGGAAAAGGTCGATATAGTGTTGATGTATGGCTATTGTGATCAAAATGCCCAATGGGCGTGTGCTATGTATGCTGCTCGATATCCTGGACGACATCATCCAAGTGTCCGGACCGTTCGCCGGATACTTATGTTATTTAAGGAAATAGGAAGTCTTCAGACACATGTGAAACGTCAACCACGACCTGCAACAAATGGTGATGCCCAAGTAGGTGTTTTAGCTTCGGTCGCGGCTACTCCGCATATCTGTAGGACACAAATTGCGCGAGAATCGGGAATCTCAAAAACGTCGGTGTTGAGAATGCTACATCAACATCGATTGCGCCCGTACCATATTTCTATGCGCCAGGAATTGCATGCCGACAACTTTAAACGTCGTGTACAGTTCTGCCACTGGGCACAAGAGAAATTACGGGACGATGACAGATTTTTTGCACGCCTTCTATTTAGTGACGAAGCGTCATTCACTAACAGCAGTCAGGTAAACCGGCATAATATGCACTATTGGGCAACGGAAAATCCATGATGGCTGCGACAAGTGGAACATCAGCGACCTTGGCGGATTAATGTATGGTGCGGCATTATGGGAGGAAGGATAATTGGCCCCATTTTATCGATGGCAATCTAAATGGTGCAATGTATGCTGATTTCCTACGTAATGTTCTACCGATGTTACTACAAGATGTTTCACGGCATGACAGAATGGCGATGCCTTCCAACATCATGGATGTCCGGCACATAGCTCGTGTGCGGTTGAAGCGGTATTGAATGGCATATTTCATGACAGGTGGTTTGTTCGCACGTTCACCGGATCTGACGTCCCCGGATTTCTTTCTGTGGGGAAAGTTGAAGGATATTTGCTATCGTGATCCACCGACAAAGCCTGACAACATGCGTCAGCGCATTGTCAACGCATGTGCGAACATTACGGACGGCCAATTACTCGCTGTTGAGAGGAATGTCGTTACACGTATTGCCAAATGCATTGAGGTTGGCGGACATCATTCTGAGCATTTATTGCATTAATCACGCTGTAACAGCATGCTTTCTCAGAAATGATAAGTTCACAAAGGTGCATGTATCACATTGGAACACCGAAATAAAATGTTCAAACGTACCTACGTTCTGTATTTTAATTTAAAAACATAGCTGTTACCAACTGTTCGTCTAAAATTGTGAGCCACATGTTTGTGACTTACAGCGCCATCTATCACAAAGCGGAAAAAGTGGTCCAACTAAAACATTCATATTTCTTTACGTACTACACGAATATGTAATAAAAAATAGTGGTTCCTATTTAAAAAATACGGATTTCAATGCTGGGCCATCAACAAGTGTCAGTATGCGAAGCAATCAACAAATATCATTGATATGAGCTTTCTGAGCCGAAGGCCCACTCGTGTACGGTACCCTTGATGACTGAACGACACAAAGCTTTACCCCTCGCCTGGCCCCGTCAACACCGACATTGGACTGTTGATGACTGGAAACATGTTACCTGGTCGAACGAGTCTCGTTTCAAATTGTATAGAGTGGATGGACGTATACGGCTATGGAGACAACCTCATGAATCCATGGACCTTGCATGTCAGCAGGGGATTGTTCAAGCTGGTGGAGGCTCTGTAATGGTGTGGGGCATGTTCCGTTGGAGTGATGCAGTTGGGACCCCTGAGACGTCTAGACGCGACTCTGACAGGTGACACGCACGTAAACTCCCTGCCTGATCACCTGCATCCATTCATGTCTACTGTGCATTCCGACGGACTTAGATAATTCCAGCAGGACAATGCGACATTCCACACATCCAGAATTGCTAGAGGGTGGCTCCACGAACGCTCTTCTGAGTTTAAACACTTCCGCTGGCCACCAAACTCCCAGACTTCAACATTATTGAACATATCTGGGATACCTTCCAACGTGCTGTTCAGAAAAGATCTCCACCTCCTCGTACTCTTATGGATTTATGGACAGCCCTGCAGGATTCTTGGTGTCAGTTCCCTCCAGCACTACTTTAGACATAGTCGACTCCATGCCATGTATGCCATGTAGTGTCGCGGAACTTCTGTGTGCTTGCATTGGCCCTACACGATATTAGGCGGGTGTACAAGTTTCTTTGGCTCTTCAGTGCACATCGGTGTGATTCAGTTACTGTAAATTATCAATCTGTGTTTACAACAACAGCATAAAATTTATACACTTCTGGACATACCGTGGCATTATGCTTATATGAAAAAGGTATTGACTTCTGCTAAACCAATACTAAACTTCTGAAGATGGCAACTAAATTTGTCGAAACCGGTAATGCGCATTAAAAATATATTCGCAACTGATGCCTGAATTTTATTGTGGAAACATGAGGTAGATACTGTTCAAATATAACCGGACCAAGGATCTGAAGTAGAGAAACATATTCACATTAAACGTACGGTATCGGCAGATATCACGCTGATTGACGATGGGGATAGCTCACCAAATGAAAGCACAGTAATGATATGACGGGGTTTCTCAGAGAATTTCAGAAAAGCTTACTTAAAGCAATTAATACCTGAGTTAAAGAGATTAAAAGTGAGATAAATCGAAAAACAGATGAAACCAATACTAAAATTAACCAAATGAAGGACGAGTTTCCTTTACAAACTTCAACTTCAGGCGAGGAATTGGAAGAGACGCAAAAGGCAGTGTTACAAGCAATGCCAAAACAAGTACTGAAAAATAAGCAAACACTGCAAGCTCAAGAACTTAGAATAAAACGTTCAGTAACTGATCTTGTACAGTTAGCAAGTGATCAACAAGAAAATAAGGATAGTGAACTACTTCATACGTAAATTCAGATTGGCAGAAAGACATTCATCTTTATTTATGCTCTAAAGTAAATACATTTAAGAATTCATGTGACAATGATGCAGGCACAGTTCGCTCAGAACTAGAAGAATTTCGTCAAAGAATCGAAAAAAAGACAGTGGTAGAATTAGAGGCAGTATCGCAATCTGCTGATGAGATGGAATCTGAAACCAAGCAGAGACTTGAATTGTGGTATGAGCAGGAAAGAATTACGTAATATCAGACCATCAGAACTTGTGGGTGTGTAAGAATTGTTCAAATGGCTCTGAGCACTATGGGACTTAACATCTGAGGTCATCAGTTCCCTAGAACTGAGAACTACCTAAACCTAACTAACCTAAGGACATCACGCACATCCATGCCCGAAGCAGGGGGTGTGTAAGTTTTACAGTTTCTGTACGAGGAGCAGTATCAACTCAACAGCATTCATCAGGAATTTGAAAGTGTCTGCGAAGAGCATCGACGGTAAAATACGGAGCAGTAACCGTCCGGAACGACCTAGATGAAATGATCACATAAAAAACAAAGTTGACAAGCAGAGACCAGGCTGATATTTATCGGAATAATGAGAAGAAAATCTAACCCATCTCCACAGGAAGTGGCTCACAAAACACTCGTTCCAAACGTCACGCAGTATTGATCGTCAGTCTGGGACTTATTCGGATTAATGAACAAGTAGGGAAAATCCAACGAGAAGTGTCGAGTTTCATCACAGGTTCGTCTAGTACGTGCGACAAGATTCCGGAGATGCTCATCATCAAATTCCTGTGGCAGACGTTAAGCCTGGTTTACGCCGGAGAGAACAGAGGCGATTGAGTATCAACGGACGGGAACTCTCTCTTGTGTAAAAGGTTGGCGAGCGAAAGCGAACTTCATTCTATCGTGTTCGGTTCGCATTCGCTAGCGTTCGCTCCTGTTATGCTGTTTGTCGATCTTTTAGTGTATTATTAAAGGAAGTTCGCGTCCTCTCAGCCTCAGCGCTAGCAGTACAGCATAATTTCGTCTGCATTCTCGTATATGTCCGTTGTTGACATGAAATGCGTGAGTGACTTACTAGTCTGAAGCAAACGTACAGTTACTGGTAGGAAAATACAGATCTCGCAGGTGCTTCTGCAATGCAAGAGATGGACAGCACAAATGGCGAAGGACTTGATCAAAAGTATCCGGACACCCCCAGAAACATACGTGTATCATATTAGTTGGATTTCGCTGCCACCTACTGCCAGGTACTCCATATCAGCGACTTCAGCAGTCATTAGACATCGTGAGAGAGTAGAATGGGGCGCTCCGCGAAACTCATGGTTTTCAAACATGGTGAGGTGACTGGGTGTCACCTGTCATACGTCTGCACGCGATATTTCCACACTCCTAAACATCCCTATGTCCACTGTTTCCCATGTGATAGTGAAGTGGAAACGTGAGGGGCACGCATAGCACAAAAGCATACAGACCGACCTCGTCTGTTGACTGACAGAGACCGCCGACAGTTGAAGAGGGTCATAATGTGTAATATGCAGACATCTATCCAGACCATCACACAGAAATTCCAAACTGCATCAGGATCCACTGCAAGTACTGTGACAGTTAGGTGGGAGGTGGGAAAACTTGGATTTCATGGTCGAGCGGCTGCTCATATGCCACACATCACGGTGGTAAATTCCAAACGACGCCCCGCTTGGTGTAAGGAGCGTAAACATTGGACGATTGAACAGTGGAAAAACGTTGTGTGGAATAACGAATAACGATACACAATGTGGCGATCCGATGGCAGGGTGTGGGTATGGCGAATGCCCGGTGAACGTCATCTGCTAGCGTGTGTAGTGCCAACAGCAAAAATCGGAGGCCGTGGTGTTATGGTGTGGTCGTGTTTTTCATGGAGGGGCTTGCGCCCCTTGTTGTTTTGCGTGGCACTATCACAGCACAGGCCTACATTGATGTTTTAAGCACCTTTTTGCTTCCCACTGTTGAAGAGCAATTCGGGGATGACGATTGCATCTTTAAGCACGATCGAGCCCTGTTCATAATGCACGCCCCGTGGCGGAGTGGTTACACGTCAATAACGACCCTGTAACGGACTGGCCTGCACAGAGTCCTGACCTGAATTCTATAGAACACCTTTGGAATGTTTTGGAACGCCGACTTCGCGCCAGGCCGACATCGATACCTCTCCTCAATGCAGCAATCGGTGAAGAATAGGGTGCCATCCCCCAAGAAAGCTTCGAGCACCTGATAGAACGTATGCCTGCGAGAGTGGAAGCTGTCATCAAGGCTAGGGGTGGGCCAACACCATACTGAATTCCAGCATACCGATACAGGGCGCCACGGACTTGTAAGTCATTTTCAGCCAGGTGTCCGGATACTTTTGATCACATTGTATATGAAAGAATATGAATCTATTACGCTGATTAATATCAAAAATATACAAATGAAATGCTCACTTTCGTTTCTTACGCTCATTGTATCTGTAATTATATAGCTGATGTATTTCACCTGATGTATCATTATTATTTCAGAGATATCTGATGAAAAATGAAAGTTGTCTACAAAGAATCGCGCTGCCTGTCCTCTAACAAGCTACGTATCAGATTTTATCACACAGGTTCCGTCGTATTATACCACGAGCAACATCTGCACATTGCCCTCAATGTGTCCCAGGTCACAATCAGAACAGTGTTCTGTGTAGTTGTGGGTGCACTATGTCGGAGCTAAGTATATCTCAATGTGAGCGAACTGCTGATGGTCGTATGGCGGTTGCTTTTGTAACCAAGGTAGCCGAAGTGTTTGCTGTTTCAAGAGCCACCGTATTGAAGATATATACCGCATACTGAGAAAGCCGAAAAACATTACTCTCTAATTCACGTCGCGGTCGAAAGTATGTGTTGAGCGACTGTCTTATTGACATATTATTCCTGATATGGATCCTAATAAACTCCGTGAGCACCTTCGAGTATTTCACTGCAAACTTTAGCAACTACTCGTATTTGAGGTACAGCAGCCACTGAAATGCGAACTCCTCCCTAACGTAAGTGTCTCCATACGCCAAAAGCCTGAGCGTAAATGGTAGCGTTTCTTCAGACAACGCTGGCCGTCGGAAATTCCTGTTCTTCTTCTAAAATTTCCTCCTCCATTGTAATGAGAAGCCAGCGAAAAGCGTCAGTCGTCATATGTGCAAATTTTTTGAATTAATTGTAAGGAAAGCTGGAGTTCCAGTCGAGCGTAACCTGCACTACCTCCACGCATTTCAGGTTTACGTACAAACTGAGACGCCTAAATTGTTCTTTTGGTAGCCCATTTTGCTTACTTCACCAAAAACAGTGGGCTCACCATGCAAAAGAATCTTCTTTTGAAATCACAGATTGCCATCGTGTCTCTGACTACATAGTGTTGCGCAAGAGGTGGACAAAAATATTTCAACATCGAAAACACAACACATTACCAATCTAATAAAGTGTAAAAACCCGACTGCATTCAAAACAGCTTCCCGTCGTCTGGGAATGAACACTTTCAGATCCTGTTCTGTGGGAAGCTCACGTAATGATAATGGAGGTGGATAGCGATCACGCACTGTTCTCTCCAAAGTAGACAACAAGAGAGCAATAACAGTGAGATGTGGTGACTGTGGTGGCCACGGACTATGCGACAGTTCATCCTGGTGCTCACTAAACCAGTCGTGGACGAGTCGAGATGTGTGAACAGGGGCTGCGTCGTCTTGGAACACAGCATCGTCACTGGGGAACGAACACTGTACTGTGCGACGGGCCGGATCAGCCGAAATCATCACACAGTCCTTGACACTAACGCTACCCCGCAGAGTAATCATGACGCCCATGAAATACCACGATGTGGCTGCCCAAATCTTCACTGCAACCCTACCAGTTTTCACTCCTGGGTTGCAGTCTCGGACAGAAGTTGGAGGCAGTGTGAAACAAGACTCATCTGACCGTACGAATTTCTTCCATTGCTCCATATTCCAGGTTTTATTGCGTCGGCATCTGCATCACTGATGAGCCGTTTTGGAATTCCATCTGGCCCTGCAATTCCCAGTTTAAGGTTCAAATGGCTCTGAGCACTATGGGACTTAACATTTGAGATCATTAATCCCCTAGATCTTAGAACTACTTAAACCTAACTAAGCTAAGGACATCACACACCGAGCGAGGTGGCGCAGTGGTTAGCACACTGGATTCGCATTAGGGCGGACGACGGTTCAATCCCGCGTCCGGCCATCCTGATTTAGGTTTTCCGTGATTTCCCTAAATCGCTTCAGGCAAATTCCGGGATGGTTCCTTTGAAAGGGCACGGCCAACTTCCTTCCCCCTCGTTCCCTAATGAGACCGATGACCTCGCTGTCTGGCCTCCTGTCTCAAAACAACCCAACCCAACCCTACATCACACACATCCATGCCCGAGGCAGGATTCTAACCTGTGACCGTAGCAGCAGCGCGGTTCCGGACTGAAGACCAAGAACCGCTCGACCACAGCGACCGGCCTAGTTTAAGGAGCTCCGTGTAGTTTTGGTGCTGTCAGAATTTGGGCGTGCGACATTCAATTCTGCAGCGATTCTTGCGACTATGACATTCGTCATAGTCCTGTTAATGACCGCCTACCACTGTCCCTCAACACATACTTTCGACCGTGACGTGAATGAGAGAGTAATGTTTCTCGACTTTCTCAGTATGCGGTGTAAATCTTCGATACGGTGGCTCTTGAAACAGCAAACACGTCGGCTACCTTGGTTTCAAAAGCAACCGCCATACGACCATCAGCAGTTGGCCCACATTCAGATATACTTAGCTCCGGCATAAAGTACTCACAACTACACAGAACGCTATGACCTGGGACATATTGAGGACAATGTACAGATGTTACAGCAACGGAACCTATGTGCTTGGCTAGCATCTGCATTTTTGTTCAATTATGCATTTCTAGCTGTTTCCAGATTTTCGTCCAACCTCTGCAAGTTGTGTGCTGCTTATTAGCACACAAAAAGAGAACTCAGCCTTCACAGGCTATGTTCGTTATTTCTTGTTCTCTTTCGTTCTCTTTGGTGAAAATGCCTTTCCAGAGACTGACAGTGAACCGAGGTCAATTGCTTGCGTATAGTCCTCCGTTTGTGTTCGCTTTCCACTGTAACCCAGTCGTTACTGCAGTTGTACATCACGGAGAGGTTTACCGTTAAAAGCTCCGAGAACGTACGTTCCAAGAAATGTCAGACAATTTCGCCACACATACATCTCACAATTCCGTAGAAATGTTGGAAAACGTGAGGCATTACTGACCCTACGACTTATCTTAGAAGAAAGATTAAGGAAAGGCAAACCTACGTTCTAGCATTTGTAGATTTAGAGAAAGCTTTTGACAATGTTGACTGGATTACTCTCTTTCAATTCTGAAGATGGCAGGGGTCAAATACAGGGAGCGAAAGGCTATTTACCATTTGTACAGAAACCAGATGGCAGCTACAAGAGTCGAGGGGCATGAAAGGAAAGCAGTGGTGGGAAGCGAGTGAGACAGGGTTGTAGATTATTCCAGATGTTATTCAATCTCTATATTGAGCAAACAGTAAAGGAAGCAAAAGAAAAATTCGGAGAAGGAATTAAAATTCATGGAGAAGAGATAAAAACTTTGAGGTTCGACGATGACATTGTAATTCTGTCAGAGACAGCAAAGGACCTGGAAGAGCAGTTGAACGGAATGGACAGTGGCTTGAAAGGAGGATATAAGATGAACATCAACAAAACCAAAACGAGGATAATGAAATGTAGTCGAATTAAGTCGGGTGATGCTGAGGGAATTAGATTAGGAAATGAGACACTTAAAGTAGTAAATGAGTTTTGCTATTTGGGGAGCAAAATAACTGATGATAGTCGAAGTAGTGCGGATATAGAATGTAGACTGGCAATGCAAGGAAAGCGTTTCTAAAGAAGAAAAAATTTGTTAACGTCGAGTATAGAAGTGTCAGCAAGTTCGTTCTGAAAGTATTTGAATGAAGTGTAGCCATGTATGGAAGTGAAACATGGACGACAAATAGTTTGGACAAGAAGAGAATAAAAGCTATAGAAATGTGGTGCTACAGAAGGATGCTGAAGATTAGATGGATAGATCACATAACTAATGAAGAGGTATTTAATAGAATTGGGGAGAAGAGGAGTTTGTGGCACAACTTGACTAGAAGAAGGGATCTGTTGGTAGAACATGTTCTGAGGCATCAAGGGATCGCGAATTTAGTACTGGAGGGCAGCGTGGAGGGTAAAAATCGTAGAGGGAGACCAAGAGATGAATACACTAAGCAGATTCAGAAGGATGTAGGTTGCAGTAGGTACTGGGAGATGAAGAAGCTTGCACAGGATAGAGTAGCATGGAGAGCTGCATCAAACCAGTCTCTGGACTGAAGACCACAACAACAACAACAACAACAACATCTTGCGAAATGACAATTACAAGAAAACCAAAGAACTCAGGTTACGACGGTCGGACTGCCCGCGCAGCATTCGCGAATGAAACAGGAAATGATGGAAACGATACTGGTGCCAAAAGTGCCCTCCGCCATCCACCGTAAGGTTTATTGCGGGATATAAACGTACAGGAGATGTCCACAATGGCGGCGATGTTCCGCTCTCGCCTAACTACTGTGCTGTCGCAGCCGCACAGAACGTTATTGTTCTGCTACGCGAGTGCTAACTAGGCACGTTTCTCCTATGAAGGCGGCGGCGCACGCAATGTGCTTCGCAAACACCTACACTGCCAACAGTTTACATGGCGTCCTCCGTTAATTCTCGATGCCTCAGCGTTGGAGCACTGTAAAAGCAGTTCTCTTTCGTCTTTCCCGCTGATAAGATCGTCCTCCTGTTGCTTAACTTTACTTCAAGTAAAATAAATTCAAAACACACATACAAACTTCATGCAAATACACAAAACTGTCACATGTAACATTTACTTAAGAGGAAACAGTTTCTGCCAGCGGAATTGTTATGCTACGCATTCTAAATCAGATTATTGTCCACTCCAAAAATTCTATCGTTAACTTGCAGCTGGCTACCACGCTTTTTAACGCTGCATGTTTCGATATTTACCCTTAAATTTTATACTTCTGAGCTTTTCTTTTATATATTTTACATTCTCTTGGTAGAGCGGCATGTTCGGCTAATGACAGACATAATAGAATAGGAACTACTTCTCATTACAGTACGCTGATGATAACTCAGTTGTAGTTCAGTCCGAATGACAGCTACGGTTAATCCTGAATATCTTCTCCGCAGCATTTAACACGTTTCGTCTCAAACTGAATACCAATAAAACAAAGTTCCTTCACCAACCAGCACATTGCGAAGAACAGAAATTTAATACCACCATGGACAGACTGACTGGATGATTCTAAGATGCCATTTACGGAGGGCAGGGCATGTTGCTTGGCTGGCTACCGTTCATTGGTAGAATAGTAGGGGCATAGAATAAGTCTAGAGACTGTACAGAAAATATTCGTGTGACACATCCTAAAATAGTGCTCAAGTGTGTAGGACCAACACCAAAAAGGACTAACAGAGGATACTGAACGGATACAAAGAATGCCAGCACAAATGGTCACAAGTCTGTCCGACCCATGGGAGAGTGTAATGAAGATACTGAAAAAACTGAACTGGTAGACGCTTGAAGATAGACCTACTTAGAAAGGTTCTAGAACCAACTTTAGGTGGTGCATCTAGGAATATATTGCAACACCCTGAGTGTCGCTTCCATGGGAATCGCGAAGACAAGATTACAGTAATTACAGCAGACACAGGGTCTTTTAAGACGTTCTTCTCTCCGCGATCGAAACTGAATGGAATAGGAGGAAACCCCAATAACTGGTACAATGGAACGTGCCTCTGCCATGCACTTCAAAAAAATGGTTCAAATGACTCTGAGCACTATGGGACTTAACATCTGAGCTCATCAGTCCCTTAGAACTACTTAAACCTAACTAACCTAAGGACGTCACACACATCCATGCCCGAGGCAGGATTCGAACCTGCGACCGTAGCGTCGCGCAGTTTCAGACTGTAGCGCCTAGAACCGCTCGGCCATTCCGGCCGGCCCATGCACTTCACGTTGGTTTGCAGCGTACAGATAGTACAATGGAACGTGCCTCTGCCATGCACTTCACGTTGATTTGCAGAGTATAGGTGTGAACGTAGATATAGGTATGCCCACTAACCGCATTTCAAATAGAGTTTTCTCTTAGTTAACAGTGGGCAAGTGCTACGTGGAAGATCAGACGAACCAGGTTACAGATATAATTGATATTGTTATGAAGCTAAGACTTCAATGACTTCCGATAGGCATACCTACTCGATTACGATGGAAAATGGAAATGAGCGTTTGGCGTCATTGGCCGGGAGGCCCCTCGCGGGGCAGGTCCGGCCGCCATATCGCAGGTCTTATTACATTCGGCGCCACATTGGGCGACCTGCACGCCGGATGGAGATGAAATGATGATGAACACAGCACAACACCCAGTCCCTGAGCGGAGAAAATCTCCGACCCAGCCGGGAATCGAACCCGGGCCCAGAGGACGGCAATCCGTCACGCTGACCACTCAGCTACTGGGGCGGACCTCGATTACGATTACCGGCTTAGATGATCATGACTTGCGAATTTTCGATCAGTTTGCACACGCAATAGAATGTGCCAAGCGTATATAAAAATGTTCGTGTGATTTCGCCTGCGAGGGAGCTGATATTATTAACTTAGCAAATTAAAGAAAATAGATTTTGTAATTTAATACTGATTCTTAAGTTTACTTTAACTTGTGGATTTGCTCTAAACTGGTAGAGGCTATTGTTTATTTACTTCGCTCTCTTGTTTGTTTATAATTCTTTCGCAGCAGTGATGAATACAGCCGGTTTCCTTCCCGGGGTGGGGAATATTAAAATTTTAAAAGATATCATACCAAAAAAATAGCACCAGTATCAATATTTAAAAATTCCCCTTCATCACTGATATTTAATTAAATTATGTGTGAATGACAAGTAAGAATAGCCTGAGTTAGCTGATTACCTTAAAGAATGAAATTATAAGAATCAATAAAACACATCTACAGGAAGCTAATACCCCGAGTCTTTTTGACAGCGTATCTGTTGAGGACACCATGAATAAAAGATTCTGTGGTTTCCTCGTCCTCTTCTTTTGACACCTTTACATATATACTTGAAGAGTATCCTGACCCACCCTATTTCTTAGTTTTTTCGTCACCCTACTGATTATGCTGAATGATCTTTCTGCACAGGAAGTAGAAAGGGGATGGCACAACATACGAGGTGCATTCAAGTTCTAAGGCCTCCGATTTTTTTCCTAATTAACTACTCACCCGAAATCGATGAAACTGGCGTTACTTCTCGACATAATCGCCCTGCAGACGTACACATTTTTCACAACGCTGACGCCATGATTCCATGGCAGCGGCGAAGGCTTCTTTAGGAGTCTGTTTTGACCACTGGAAAATCGCTGAGGCAATAGCAGCACGGCTGGTGAATGTGCGGCCACGGAGAGTGTCTTTCATTGTTGGAAAAAACCAAAAGTCACTAGGAGCCAGGTCAGGTGAGTAGGGAGCATGAGGAATCACTTCAAAGTTGTTATCACGAAGAAACTGTTGCGTAACGTTAGCTCGATGTGTGGGTGCGTTGTCTTGGTGAAACAGCACACGCGCAGCCCTTGCCGGACGTTTTTGTTGCAGTGCAGGAAGGAATTTGTCCTTCAAAACATTTTCGTAGGATGCACCTGTTACCGGAGTGCCCTTAGGAACGCAATGGGTAAGGATTACGCCCTCGCTGCCCCAGAACATTGACACCATCATTTTCTCGGCACTGGCGGTTACCCGAAATTATTTTGGTGGCGGTGAATCTGTGTGCTTCCATTGAGCTGACTGGCGCTTTGTTTCTGGATTCAAAAATGGCATCCACGTCTCATCCACTGTCACAACCGACGAAAAGAAAGTCCCATTCATGATGTAGTTGCGCGTCAACATTGCTTGGAAACATGCCACACGGGCATCCATGTGGTCGTCTGTCAGCATTCGTGGCACCCACCTGGATGACACTTTTCGCATTTTCAGGTCGCCATGCAGGATTGTGTGCACAGAACCCACAGAAATGCCAACTCTGGAGGCGATCTGTTCAACAGTCATTCGGCGATCCCCCAAAACAATTCTCTCCACTTTCTGGATCATGTCGTCAGACCGGCTTGTGCGAGCCCGAGGTTGTTTCGGTTTGTCGTCACACGATGTTCTGCCTTCATTAAACTGTCCTCCCACGAACGCACTTTCGACACATCCATAACTCCATCACCACATGTCTCCTTCAACTGTCGATGAATTTCAATTGGTTTCACACCACGCAAATTCAGAAAACGAATGATTGCACGCTGTTCAAGTAAGGAAAACGTCGCCATTTTAAGTATTTAAAACAGTTCTCATTCTCGCCGCTGGCGGTAAAATCCATCTGCCGTACGGTGCTGCCATCTCTGGGACGTATTGACAATGAACGCGGCCTCATTTTAAATCAATGCGCATGTTTCTATCCCTTTCCAGTCTGGAGAAAAAAAATCAGAGGCCTTAGAACTTGAATGCACCTCGTACACTCAACGAATGTCCTTAGTGCTTCATAGCCGATGTCTGTCCTTCAGCTGAAAGAAGCATCATCAGAAGACGAACATTCTGATTTATTACGAGCAACATACTTAAAAGAAAGCAAGATCGCAATAAAATCGTCAACATTATTAAGTCGTAACATCATGCAAAGTCCTTTACAGACATTATTACCAAATTCTTGAAATGCTTTGCAACTTTCAAAGTATGCACTTAGTTCTATCACTTCCACAGCCTTGTCATTGTTGCTCAATTTCAGTAATCATACTTTTCACATATTTCCTTACCTTTTTCAAAGTTTATTTCTTGTCGTGCGTAAATAGCACATTTTTAACTTCTATTGCGTCCACTTGTAGCTTTTAAATTTTATTTAGTGTTTCATTTTTCGCACTCTTTTCATCGCAATCGCATACGCAGTCGATGTGTCTTAAATGTTCTGCAGTTGCAGAAAGGAGTACAAGGAGTTGTGAAATTTTGAGTGAGTGCTTTCGCAAAACTTTACTTTGAGACGGCATTTAATGTATCATCCAAAATCACTAAACCTACAACGAAATTGTAACTTATTGTTTCTAACAAGATACCTCCTGCCAAACTTGCTAAATTCGCACCGTTCTTTTATATCTGTTCACATACCATCATAATAGACTTGAAGCATAGGAATATATCATGAACTGTGAGATAGGTACTCGACCAGCGGATGTCAACAGCTTTGGGTATTTTATAACAGAGTGTACTAAAGCACACTGAATTTCATGCCATACATTTTCCCGTTTAGAAGAAGCATGAAAAAGTTTATAAATGTCCTTAACAATATGTAATGTGCGTTTTATTATAGGATGTTTATTCCTATTGCTGGTGGCAGCAACTGACAAAACACGAGCTCTGCAGTAATGTATGGCAACTCGTTCCCCCTTTTTTCTGATAACCGAGCGCGGACCCCAGTGATACAACCATTAAAATTAGCAGCACCATCGGGAGAGCATGTTATTAATTTGCCATAAGAAAGTTTTCGGTTCCTTAGTACATTATCAAGTGCTGTAAATACAGGTTCTTGAGTTCAACCACACATAAAAACCTTCCCTTCACATCAAAAGGCGGAGACGGTGCAACATAACGAACAAGCAAAGACAATTCACTTTTGTTAGAAACACTTGTAGATGGGCCTGCCATTAAGGAAACGTATTAATCATATAGAATTGTTTCATTTTGACTGTCCAAAACCTCACCTTTTACTTTTCAAGATTAATGTCGTTTTTCAGTACTATCTTAAGAATTAGAAGTTTGTATCTTGCTGTGTTGGGAATTTCTTTCTTGCAAAGGAAATAGACACTTGGAATTAAAGAAGTCACTGCTTGGCCATTTAACACTTTTCCAGTTTCATTTTGTTTAATTATCTACTCATGAAATGGAGCTTTTACTCCCCGAGATTAACAGTTTTCACTGGAACGACTTTTGCATGTTTTTCTGACATTACGAGCTTTTCTAGTTTTCCTGTCCTTCCAATGGCTTTTCTAAATTTAGTAAAAAGTACAGAAATGAACACGTGCCCTGTTTCCTGTAGAGCTTCTATATCATTTTTAAATGCATTTTACACAATTTACGAGAGGCCCAGTCCCGATCGCCGTCAAAGTACACTGTATTGTACCTACACTTGCATTTTTGTTGGTACTTAATCTCGTGTTCAACACTTGGCTTAGAATGACGACTTAAGTATGGGACAGGAATAGCACATTTTACGTTCGAAGACTGAGGAAGAGTAACTGCAGATTCAGATAGAGATTCACCATCACATTCATCAGTACTTATTCCAATAGACTCACACTCCCCTACGTCTTCTGCGTTAGGCTGCATTTTATTAGAAAACAAAGCAAAGTTTGTTGTTTCGACGCATTTTGCCGATAACATTTTTTTATACGAGTAAATGATGAATATCACGTGCATATTGCATAAATCATATCACTCTTCCATAGTAAGCTGTTGACTGACTAATCGTTAAAATAATTGTGTACAAGAAGTTGAAATTTATTAGCCCTACATCAACAGAAGCTTATTAAGGTCGTAGTGTCTAACAGGTGAATTGGACACTGCCCGTTCAGCCATCGTCATCTGCTGACGGCTGCGCCGGCGCCGTTCTGCCTATGTGGGCAATTGCTGACGGTACGCCACATTTCAACGTCCTGTCTGAATTTTAATACACTACGCATTGATCTTGACCTGCCATGTACACTGAACGACATTTTAGCGGATGACCCAGGAGCAGCTGCTCGCGTTCTTCGTTTTATCCACTTGACAAACCTCTCTAAGGACATTTGGTTCAAATAGCTCTGAGCACTATGGGACTTAACAGCGGAGGTCAACAGTCCCCTAGAACTTAGAACTACTTAAACCTAACTAACCTAAGGACATCACACACATCCATGCCCGAGGCAGGATTCGAACCTGCGACCGTAGCGGTCGCACGTTTCCAAACCGCAGCGCCTAGAACCGCTCGGCCACTTCGGCCGGCCAAGGACATTTGATTATGCTGTTTTCTTTTAATCCCTTGCCTGTTAATGTGCCTTTTATAGTGTTGTCATTTTTAGTTGCTGTTTTAACCTTGCGCCTCGCAGTGCATTCATAACTTAGTCTGGGCGGCCGGCCGCGGTGGCCGTGCGGTTCTAGGCGCTCCAGTCCGGAGACGCGCTGCTGCTACGGTCGCAGGTGCAAATCCTGCCTCGGGCATGGGTGTATGTGATGTCCTTAGGTTAGTTAAGTTTAAGTAGTTCTAAGTTCTAGGGGGCTGATGACCACAGCAGTTAAGTCCCATAGTGCTCAGAGCCATTTGAACCATTTTTTAGTCTGGGCGCTAATGACCACTGTTGTTGTGCGCTCTAAAACAAAACAAAGAAGAAAAAAAGAACAGGCGGTAGTCTTTGAATTTAGGTAGATTCTCTTTGCGCGTATCAGTATCTGCACATTTGTCACGGCTTGTCCATTGTTGATTCCAAACATCGTAAACAGCATCTGCTGGCACAGTCGAAATTTGTCAAAACAATACAAGCTTATTAGTTATTACATTACACAATCCCAGAAGACAATTCAAATTCACACGTTATTTCGCCCTTTAATGCTATATATTTTTTCCGAGGTGGATTTCCCGCCCCCCTCCCGGTTCGTCTACAGAATTCAGCGTTGTTTCACGGCAGCCAGAGATGTGAATAGGATGTCGACTGATGTACGTAGAAACTTCAGAAAGTAAGTTACATAGGCCATGCCACACGTGTAGTTGCACATTTAGACATGGTTCGGGTTTCCTACACATGCAGCCCTGCTTCGCTACGGGTAACAGGTGCGCCACAGTGAGCGAGTGAAATGGCACGGCATCTGGAGACGCACTCCAGAGCTGACTACGCGCGACGGTACGATTCTTGTGGGCAAAGTCTCTAAGTTGCGCACAGATTCACCGCGAAATTCTGGCGGTAGATGGACCAAATGCATTGTCGCATCCAGCCGAAGAGAAACGGTGCCAACAAGTCGACAAAGGCCGCACGGACGTGAGCGATGTTGATCAGGAAAAAAGGCCGCCGACATTAACCACAAAGTGCAGTGTCCAGGCAGTCGAGGAGCAACACCTGATGGGGGAGGAGGGGGGGGGGGGGGCACGAAATTTTACAACAGCAAGGACGGTCACACAGCGGTTCTAAAATTGCTCCTTCAGCATTGTGCGAATTTCTGTGATCGAGGAGCTGAACGATTGACAGTACGTTCCGACGTTTGTTCACAGAGACTGTTGACAAAGACTTGTTAGAAAGCAGTCTGATGTATCTGTGTCACATTGAAGTGTTGTGCGGTATTAAACAATGGTTACTTCGCCTCAGTAATAATGTGTAACATATGGACTTTTTGAGATCCCTTTAGCATGTAGGTGGTAGGAATGCTACCATTTGTTCTTACAGGGTGTCTGCTGTATCCAATATGGCCACTATTCTTCCATGAATATCATGAAATCTGCTGTTAAAATTGTTGATGGCTTGTAGATGAATGGCGAACAGCCGTAATTCGGAAGTTTCTGAAACTCAAATGTAGTACAATTTGTTACAGGCAGTTCAATCGCCTGAAAAATTCACAGACACCAGTTTCATATGTAAGAATGTCTGACTTAGTTGTTATGTGAATAAATGGGCGAAAAATCGACGTTTAGTTTCGCTTCGTGATAGGTAAAGGCACCAAAGAGGCTGGTTGTCGTTGTGCTTGGTGATGGAAGCTCGACTTAAGAAAACTCAAGACACCATATAATCTGTTGGCCCAGAAAATGCGTCCCACTGGGTAAAATGGTTCAAGATGTCGGAACTCTCAGAAAAAAGGAGTGAGCTGTGGGGAAACATATATAATTATGAGAACGAAGAAGGAACAATAGGAATGGAAAACCAAGAAGGAAGTGCTCGAATTAAAAAGTACTCTAGTCAAGTATGTAGTCTTTCTCCCCTACTGTCCAATCTCTGCAACGAAAAAGCAACGACAGAAATAAAAGACACTTTCAGGAAAGGGCTAAAACTCAGGGACAAAGAATGTCAACGCTGATGAAAATGCTATCCTCAGTGAAAGCCAGGAAGAATGTCGGGACATATTAAGTGCTACGAGCAATCTAACGAGGACAGAATACGAAACTAAGGACGAGTAGTAAAGATGAGATTAGCAACGAACTTACCATCAAAATTGCGGACTATGAAGTAGAAGAAGTGAAAGAATTCTTCTGCCTGAGATGCAAAATAACATGTGATGGGCGAAGCGAGGATGATATGAAAATCTGAGTAGCACAGACTTAGAGGACAATTCTAGCCAGAGGAATTCTGCTGGTACCAAACATCGACCTTAATGTAAGAAATGCCGGCCGCTGTGAGCGAGCGGTTCGAGGCTCTTCAGAGAGGGTCTGCGCGACTTCTACGGTCGCAGGTTCGAATCCTGCTTCGGGCATGGATATATGTGATGTCCTTAGGTTAGTTAGGTTTAAGTAGTTCTAAGTTCTAGGGGACTGATGACCTCAGATGTTAAGTCCCATAATGCTCAGAGCCATTTGAACCATTTGAACGTAAGAAATGCATTATTGAGAACGTACTTTCGAAGCACAGCTTTGGATGATAGTGAATAATAGACTGTGGGAAAACCGGAAAAGAAGAGAATTGAAGCGTCTGAGATGTGGCGCTACAAAAGGACTTTGTAAAAGAGATGAACACATAGAATAACAAATGAGGAGAATCTCCGTAAAATAGGAGAGGAAAGAAATATATTGGAAAGACCGTCAAGAAAAAGGGACAGGATGAGAGGACGTCAGTGAATAACCTCCATGGTACTAGAGGGAGCTGTATAGTGTAAAAGAAAGAGATCGAGAGACATCCAGCAAATAATTAAGGACGTTGAGTGTGAGTGCTGCTCTGAGATAAAGAAGCTGGCGCATAGAAGGAAGTCGTTAGACTTCGAGCGCCGGCAGTCTCCAGTCAATTTAAACCACTTTCCAGACAGATTATTAATTTTTAACGTCTTCTTCTGCTTCTTTTACTTATAAGCCACTATGGAATACGTTTGTTTCAATTGTTTCTCCTTTCTTTTGTTCCACATTTCTCTCATCATTTGTCGATTTATCTCTCTTCTTTCTTCTGTCCAACTGGCTCCAGTCTTCTTAGGTTTTTCATGGAAACCTTTAGAAGATTGCAAGAGCGCTAATATTTTGTGGTCAGCACAGTCAAACGCCTTAGTTAAATGAAAGAGGACGCCTAGAGTTAGAAAATTTTTGTTTAAAGTATCCATATTAGATACACGACTTCTATTACAATGTAATGTATGAAGAATGCCTTATACACGTACATTGGCCCCGACCCTCTCACTCATGGCGGGATAAATGAACAAATAAAAATACAGATTCATTTAGTGTTATCAGTGACTCCTAAGTGGGTCTACTGTTTCTCAGTAATCTGTCACCCGTTGTCAAGTTGTCAAACACTCTAAAATAATGATTACACATGAAGCTTTAGTTGTTTTTATTTCTGAAATTGCATCCATTCTGCGTGCTACTTTTGTGTGTTTGTTTTGCCATTTCCAGCCTACTACGTCCGACCCACTATTTTAGATCACACTGATAACTGAAGAAATTTGAAATAGGACTTCGGAAATAGAAAATAAAATATGTAGAATTAGTCTGAATATTTGAGAACATTTAGTCTAACACTGATATCTTATGCATTACCAGGAAAATTTCTCGTGTTCTCTGAACACAGGCTAGCAGTTTTATCGCTCCATTAACAAATAAGAAATTTTTCCATCAATCACTGTGAAATCTGGTAGTTCGTTACATCATCTGTAAGCTGTTTAGGATAAACACCTTAGACACTTTTAGCACCCGTGAGTGACTGTCAAATTTTTATCCTCTGTTTTACGACTAGCAGAGACCCGGACTGCGCACACTTTAAGATCACTTTCCAATCTCTACAGACTTTCTATCACTTTCTGTTACGATGCATACAGTTCTCCGTGCCACAGTCGGATTTACGTTCTGGCATTCATTAGCAGGCTGCACAATTCTCGAAACAGGTGTCCACAGAAGCTTCTTACGGCAATTATCATGTAGTCGCGAATGAGTTCCCCTTCTGAAGAATGCATACGGCAGTCTCCTGGTTGTCTCCAACGCTTGCGCAAACCCGGATACATGAATATATCGCGAGGAAGGTACACACGTATTTCCCTAGCTTACCGCAAGACGTAATTCCCGTAGTCTTCTACCGACAGATCAATGGCCTGTGTTTAGATTGGTCAGGCAGAAGTGAACTTCTCTTTAGTCCAGTGGACAAAGCATGAACTGCAAGCTAATAGCCCATCAGTAACTGACGAGAAGATACGCTTGGCTCGACAGCGTACAGTATGTCATGATTCATCCTACAGATACTCGTATATGTTGCGAAAAGACCGTGAGGGTAGAGTTAGACAGATTTGAGCTGATGCGGGCAGTTCTTGGTGCAACTACTTGCGTCTGGGATGGGAAAGAGGCAACCTGGCACTGCACCTCGATGAACCATCCGCCGTACACCGCGAGGGAATAGAAGTAAATGTACAGATGTATGTGTAGGTAAGGCGATAAAACTACCCAAGAAAATCTTTAGGTACAGTCCAAAAGGAAGGAGCGACGTAGGTCGGCTAAGGAAAGTCATCATCTCTCAATCGCAACAGAATTATTATTTCTGCTGTGGTCCATACACTCCATCGTTTTCAATGGAGCTGAGACCTGGACTTGGACATACATGACAAAATGAAGAAAGAAACAGACTTCTTAAACACAATAAAATGCAAAAATCTACAATATCTCGTCCATATAATGAGGACTGGAAACAGATAAGAAATGCTACGTATCATTCTTCAAGAAATAATACCTGCTAAAAGACGACGAGAAAGAACAACTTCTTGGCCCGGAGAGGTAAGGACATGTATTTCGTGTAAGAATGGGAAATTTTTTCGAACAACCCTGTCTGGAACGGGTAGGCACTAGAAGAAGGAGAAGTAATTCAAAATTGAGATGCAGCAATCACTCTTTGAAGACATAACTCGGATGGGTCATCGGCGCGCTACTGATGAAGTGTGGTGAAATGAAGTATCTACACGGACGACCCAACACATTATGGCCAACGCTTTACTAAGGTGCTGGATCGCTTTTGGAACGCAGTACATCAGCGATTCCACTTGGCGTGGATTCAGCAAGTCCCTGATAGATTATCGGACGGATGCAGCATCAGATGTCTACGCACATGTACGCAATTTCCGCAAATTGTGATCAAGTGGCTTGTGGGGACGGAGTTGGCGAAATGGTGACCAAGACACCAATATGAGTTCAGTATTACGCTGTCCAAGCCACTGTAGCACGATTCTGGCCTTATGGCACATACAGTTATCCTGTTGGAAGATGCCATCGCCGTCGGTGCAGATATCATGCATGAAAGGATACCGCTGTGCCGAAATAATGTTAACACAGACCACAGCTGTTACGATTTCTTAAACACAAATCAAAAAAGGTTTTGCATCACACCTGTTCCCAGAACTCCTGGAGATACACCTTGACTGTGGATATTGTGTAAGAAACACAGTCCCTTTGATTGTTCAGAGATGTCACTAAACCCGTCCATAGATGTAAACAACCAAGCCTGAGCAGCGCCTATTAGACGGAGGGGGTCCGACAGCCGATCAGTTCCAGTCATTCCATAAGGAAGAAGGTACACGGCTCGTGTCGTCTGTTGTTCAATCGTGCCTAGACGGTCAATACCGCGGTTCGATCGCGTCCGCATTGTTACTTTGTGTCAGGAAGGGTTCTCAACAAAAGAAGTGTCCAGCCGTCTCGGAGTGAACCAAAGCGATGTTGTTGGACATGGAGGAGATACAGAGAGACTGGAACTGTCAATGACATGCCTCGCTCAGTCCTCCCAAGGGCTACTACTGCAGTAGATGACCACTGCGTACAGATAATAGCTCGGAGGAACCCTGACAGCAAGGCCACCATGTTGAATAATGCTTTTCATGTAGCAACAGGACGTCGTGTTACGACTCAAACTGTGCGCAATAGACTGCATGATGCGCAGCTTCACTCCAGACCTCCATGGTGAGGTCCATCTTTGCAACAACAACACCACGCGGCGCGGTACAGATGGGCCCAACAACAGCCGAATGGACCCCTCACGATTGGCGTCACGTTCTCTTCACCGATGAGTGTCGCATATGCCTTCAACCAAACAATCGGCGGAGACGTGTTTGGAGGCAATCCGCTCAGACTGAGCGCCTTAGACACACTGTCCAGCGAGTGCAGCGGGGTGGAGGTCCCCTACTGTTTTGGGATGGTATTATGTGGGGCCGACGTACTCCTCTGGTGGTCATGGAAGGCGCCGTAACGGCTGCACGGTACGTGAATGCCATCCTCCGGCCGATAGTACAACCATATCGGCAGCATATTGGCGAGGCACTCGTCTTCATGGGCGACAATTCGCGCCCCCATCGTGCACATCTTATGAATGACTTCCTTCAGGATAACGATATCGCTCGACTACAGTGGCCAGCATGTTCTCCAGACATGAACCTTGTCGAACATGTCTGGGATAGATTGAAAAGGGCTGTTTATGGACCACGTGACACACCAACCACTCTGAGGGATCTACGCTGAATCGCCGTTGAGGAGTGGGACAATCTGGACCAACAGTGCCTTGATGAACTTGTGGATAGTATGCCACGACGAATGTAGGCATGCATCAGTGCAAGAGGACGTGCTGCTGGGTATTAGAGGTACCGGTGAGTACAGCAGTCTGGACCAGCACGTCTGAAGGTCTTGCTGTATGGTGGTACAAGATGCAATGTGTGGTTTTCATGAGCAATAAAAAGGGCGGAAATGATGTTTATTTTGATCGCTATTTCAGTTTTCTATACATGTTCAGGAACTCTCGGAACCGAGGTGATGCAAAACTTTTTTTGATGTGTGTATGGACCACCAAAGGTGTCATGAAACCCAGATGAATATGCCCCTACCATCCTGCGTTCCGAGCAGCCGTTCTCGTGGATGACGCAGTATGCGGTCACGACCATAGAGCTGGTGTAACAAGAGGCGTGATTCGTCCGACAAGGCGACGTGTTTTCATTGATCCACGGTGAAATCTCCATTATCCCGTACCCATTGCAATCGTAATTGACGACGTCGTCGCATCAGAACGGCAACGTTCTGTGGAACCCCGTGTTCAATATGTGTACGAAACGGAGTGCTCCGAAACACGTGCGCTTGCACAAGCATTGTACTCTGCCGCCATATCTGCCACAGACCTCTCTCTGTTCTGCTTTACAGAGCGGGTAAGCCTGCGACTTCCACGTTCTGTGATGAGGCGCGGTCGTCCACCACCTTGTCACCTACTCCTGTCACCGTCCTTCAGCCACTCTCCATAGATGCTCAAAACCAGTAGCAACGGAAAAGACGACCAGATGCTCGTTCCCGGCGACCGGGCCGTAACAATCTGCAGTGGATTTCGCCGTTTGCAGCCCGAATCGTCGCTAGTGTGATTTCCCATTCAGCTCTGCTCCACTTACACACACTCTTAACCGTGTGACGTGCCGGCAGCGCCACGGGCGGCATTCTATTCCGCCGCCGGCAGAGTCTTTGTATTCCATTTGATCAGTGTACAAGCCGAAATCCTGGGAGTCAGCAGGTCTCCTCGTAGGACCCCAGCGACTCTCAACACACTGCATGCTCCTGATGAAGTCTGTAAGGTGACCATCAGAAACTTGAGATTTTACACAAATTTATCGCTAAAGGAGAATCGAGAATGACGCTGTCCGTGATGGTTCAAATATGGTTCAGATGGCTGGAAGCACTATGGGACAACATCTGACGTCATCAGTCCCCTAGACCCAGAACTAGTTAAACCTAACTAACCTAAGGACATCATACACATCCATGCTCGAGGCAGGATTCGAACCTGCGACCGTAGCAGCAGCGCGGTTCCGGACTGAAGCCTAGACCCACCCGGTCACAGCGGCCGGCTGTTTGTGATGCAACCACGACAGAAGATGTTCAAATGTGTGTGAAATCTTACGAGACTTAACTGCTAAGGTCACCAGTCCCTAAGCTTACATACTACTTAACCTAAATTATCCTAAGAACAAACTCAAACACCCATGCCCGAGGGAGGACACGAACCTCCGCCGGGACCAGCTGCACAGTCTTTGACTGCAGCGCCTTAAACCGCTCGATTAATCCCGCGTGGCAACCACGAAAGATTTCGTACTCATCTCATCCGTTACTCAAGCATTATCGTTTTTACTGTTTTCAACGAAATACCGATGGCTGCTTTTCCTATAACAATGGCGACGTATGAGATGTGACACTGGTCACAAACAAGTGTAACGCTTCTCTTCCAAGTTTTAACCCAAGTTAATTACAGATATCGGATGCATATTATTTAGCAGAGTATGCCGTGTCAGTTCAGCTATGTAATGAAATTTAAAATCTACCGAGTGGTTCCGGACTAATCTTATGCTTCACCAGCGACGTGAAATTTTTAGTTGATTCTGTTCTGTGGATATGAATGCACTCTCTGAACTTATTGCTACTCTACGATATATACAAGATATGTATTTCCTTCGTCGATATATCTACCGATGGAAAAAAAATGGAACACCCTAAAAGACTGTATTTTGTGGCTCAGGGTACAATACGTGCGTACTGAGGTGTTGTAGTGTTAACTGATTCATTTCTCACGCTCACCAGTGGTTAGGCGGCGGCGCCCAGGAGGCCTGACTGCACCCCCCCCCCCCCCCCCCCCCCCCGTTTTCAAACATTTATTCTAGGGTACGGCCATGCCCAGCTGACAAGTACGTACTCCAGTTGAACAGCTTCAGCCATTCCAACGGGGTCGCGTTGTGGGCCTGCAGGAAGCTGGACGGGGGGTATCGACAGACTACTGCACGTGTTGAGCACGTTACGTCGTTGGTCTTCTTTCTTCTACGTGTGGCAGCAGTGATGTGTATCGATATTTGCGCCGTGCACCATCTTTGGTTTGGTGCATATACTTTCCGGTAAGGGGCTCAGGAGTCAGTCGGTCGGTTGTTGTGGACGAGGGAAGTTCTTCGCGCGGGTGCAGTCGGCTGGGGCCGCTGGCAGTCCCTGTGCAGTGTCAGAGCGTGTGTGGAGCTGTCCGATCAGTACGAGCTTCGTGATTCGCCGACTCAGGACGTCAAAGCTGAGTAGTAGTTTCAACTACCCAAGCCACGTCTATTCTTGTTGTGATGGTTCGCTTCGGTGGTTTGCTGTTGGGGAGGGTTTCAGGTGAGCAACACCGAGTGGTTCTACTGCTGAGATTTAGCCGCCATGCGGTACAATTAACTATTTTGGTCGACTACGATTTGAGTGCACCAGTGGAATTTTCTGTCTTGTGGCCATTAATGTTCTGGTTACCTGCCCTGGGGACTGAGGTAAATTCAGGCAGTCTTCTTTTGAGCAAGTTAACTATTACCGTGTTTCAAATTCAAGTGTACCAGCGGAATTTTCTGCCTAGTGGCCGTTAGTGTTCAGGTTACCTGCCCAGGCCACTGACGCAATGCCAGGCAGCGTCCTTTCCTCACCTGTTGTCGCTGTCCAACATGGTATGTAATTTTGACAGCTAATACGTACTCCATTGTGGATTATCACGCTTGTAACATTGCCAGTTTGAGTTCTCATGTACTGATTGGTGGGAAGCAAGTTGTTGTGTCGGTCGGTCCGTGGTTGTCCCCTGGTTGGGTTCCGACGTATAAAGTACAGTTGGGCTCACCACCTGTCTTGCCTAAGCTACCGAGGGCAGACCGACCTCCCTGGAGGCCTTCTGAGTGCCACCAGTGTTTAATTACCTGTTGTCACGTATTTTAAATTTGAGGCTTATGGTTATTGTTTGTTTCTTGAAATTGTGCAAAATTAATTTTTAAATTTACCTTTCAAGCTCAAACACTGCGGCCTTCTGCCTTAGAGATTATGGTAAGATTCATTGTTGCCCTCAGCCATTGGTACTGCACCTTGTATATGTTGTTTCTTTAAATTATTTTATTGCTATCTTAACTGGATTTTTATCTTGTTGATTTTAAGATTTCTTGTTGTTAGACATGCTGGCCTTCTGCCTTTAAAGGTCTATGGTAATATATTCTGTAGTTTTGAAATTTAATTGTGGCCCTCAGCCATTTGTGTTGCACGTTGCATATGTTGCCTTTTGGGTTTTAAATTATTTTATTCCTATCTTAATTGAAATTTTGATTTTTTTTTAAAGATTTCTTGTTGGGCTCATGCCTTTATAGGTCTATGGTAATATATTCTAAAATTTTGGAAATTAATTGTGGCCCTCAGCCATTTGTATTGCACTTTGCGTGTGTTGTTTTGGAATTATTTTATTGATATCTTGATTTTTATCTTGTTAAGATTCCTTGTTGGGGGCTTTCAGCCGTGAAAGAGTTGCTAAATTACAATAAATGACAATTACCTGTATTGCCCATCGGGTTTAGCGGGCGTTTCAGTCACAAACAAGTGAAACGCTTCTATTCCAAGTTTTAAGCCAAGTTAATTACAGATATCGAATGCAATTAATTTAGCAGCGTATGGGGCGTCAGTTCAGCCATGAAATGAAATTTAAATCTACCGAGTGGTTGTGGACAAACCTTATTCTTCACCAGCCACGTGACATTTTTAGTCGATTTCGTTCTGTGCATATGAATGCACACTCTGAACTTATTGCTACTCTACGATTCATACAAGATTTTTATTTCCTCCGTCGATACATCCACCAATGGCAAAAAATGGAACACCCTAAAGCTCTGTGTTTTGTGGCCCAGGGTATAATATGTGCATACTGAGGGGCTGCACTGTTACTCATTCATTTCTCATGGTCACCAGTGATTAGGCGGCGCTAAGGAGGCCCGACTGTGCACCCCCCCCGTTTTCACTCTGCAGGCAGTAACTGTGCTGAGTTTAGAGGTGAACAGTGTCTGCAACATTTATTCTAGGGTACGGCCATGCTCTGCTGACAAATATGTACTGCCGGACGCTGTGGCCGTGCGGCTCTAGGCGCTTCAGTCCGGAACCACGCTGCTGCTACGGTCGCAGGTTCGAATCCAGCCTCAGGCTTGGATGTGATGTTCTTAGGTTAGTTAGCTTTAAGTAGTTCTAGGTCTAGGGGATTGATGACCTCAGATGTTAAGTCCCATAGTGCTCAGAGCCATCTGAACCAATTGAACAAGTACGTACTCCAGTTGAACAGCTTCAGTCACTCGAACAGGGTCGCGTTGTGGGCCTGCGGGAAGCCGGATGGGAGTATCGACGGACTGTTGCACGTGTTGAGCACAATGTATCGGTGGTGTGTAGCTCGTTTCAGTCGTGGTCTGTGTAACATTCTGATACTTGTAGAACACATTCTCGACGTCTTACTGCAGACGCACTTCAAAATCGACGGTGGCCAACGAGTTGAGGACCGTGGTGCACCTGCTGTATCATCACGGATTTTTCGAAGCCGTCTGCTCAGAGCAGGATTAAGATCACGCGTGCCTCTGCCCAGGGTACGACTGACACCGCGACATCCTGAGGCATGGCTACTGTGGTGTCATCAAAGAGTTGAATGGACAGTGGAATGGCGCCCTGTTCTCACCGATGAGAGTAGTTCTGTGGGAATGCGAGTGATAGACGAGCACTTTTATGGGTACACCTATTCCAGACTGCATTCGCCCACGACACACAGGTTCCATCGCTGGCTTCTCCACTTATAACTCGCGGTGACATTTGGTGTTCGTTCGCAGTAAAGTATCCAGAGCTCGCCACTTTACACAGAACGTTGTCCCCACGCTACTGCCCTTTCTTTGACAGGAAGGTGATGTGCTTTTTCAGTAGTGCGGGTCCGCATACAGCTGCTGCTACGCAACGTGATCTTCGTGGTGTACAACAATTGCCCTGGCTAGCAAGATCACCAGATATCTCACCAATCTTACATATTTCCAGAGCCTGCAAGAACCATTGCCGAGCAGCAACAAAAGGCGCAATATGCTGGGGATAACCTACGGCAGGATGCCATTCGGCACGTTCGCAATC
This sequence comes from Schistocerca serialis cubense, assembly GCF_023864345.2. Classification (NCBI taxonomy): domain Eukaryota; kingdom Metazoa; phylum Arthropoda; class Insecta; order Orthoptera; family Acrididae; genus Schistocerca; species Schistocerca serialis. Next base: position 436,936,268 of record NC_064646.1, read on the forward strand.
GTTTGCATGCAAAAATACACGCCTGCGTTTCACCAGAGGGGATTGCAGTGTGTATTGATGCAATTGTTTGAACACCCTTTACTGTGAGATGTGTGGATCATTTGGTCTGAAATTGTTATCACATACTCCTACAACGTTGTACTTCCTGCTAACTCACTCACATACTGTCGGAAATTAGTATGAGCAATATGAGTGATAATGAACGGAAGAATGGAATATACCAATAATAAAATACTAACAACCAGTTTCGGCATTGCATTATGCCATCCTCAGGCCTGCATATATCGAGTAACCCTCGTGTTACAAACCAGTGCAGCACTGTCAATTGATACCGTGCAAACCTTTTCCCTCGGGCACGTGCGCTCCTTGCACAGTCAGCAACTCAGTTGCAAAAAGGTCTGCACGATATCAGTTGGCAGTGCTGCATTGGTTTGTAACACGAGGGTTACCTGATATATGCAGGGCTGAAGATAGCATAATGCAATGCCGAAACTGGTTGCCTGACAAATAAAACCAAAATAACGGTTGTTGGTATTTTATTACTGGAAATCAATCAGCCGAAGTCCCGCACTCAAGATATAGCATGGAATTACACTTATTTCTTACATGTCCCATAGTGGTATAAGTAGGATTTGTGACATCACGTTGCCTCAACGTTTCGACGAGTTCCCTACTCATCATCTTCAGTTCGTCCGCCCCCCGGTATCTGAGTGGTCCGCGCGACAGAATGTCAAACCTAAGGGCCCGGGTTCGATTCCTGGTCGGACATTTTCTCCGCTCAGGGACTGGGTGTTGTGTTGTCGTAATCATCATCATTTCAACCTCATCGACGCGCAAGTCGCCGAAGTGGCGTCATATCGAAAGACTTGCACCCGGCGAACGGTCTACCCGACGGGAGGCCCTAGTCACACGACATTTACATTTATCTTCAGTCCAAGTGCTCGGTTCATGTCTAATTTGTTCCCTGATAGCCGCTGGACCGCAGAATCCTCTTCAGAATCCCCGCCCTCACCACAGAACACCTGTCGGGACATTTCGTATGGAGGTACGCGATTGCCCACCCGCTGGACTCTCGGCAGGGAAGTCCAAAGTTCAGAGGCTCTGAGGGAAAGAACTGTACTTTAACACGACACTTCACATGAAGATGAGGAGTAGGAGACACCTCGAAACGTTGCAACAAAATAATGTCACGACTGCCTGATAACCCGAGCTTATTTCGTCAAAGAGAAATTAACTCGAATACCAAAAGACCAATGTCTGAAAATGATTGTCAAATACCTATCTGCGACTTATCTTCACCTAGCCACGTGTAAACTTTCGCTTAGTTTCGCACCGTATCGCGGAAACGATCTGAATTTTGCGAAAGACATTCAAACCGTTAAACAGATGCATTAAATGCGTCAGGAACTAGGTTCCTCTTTCACATAAGAGAGCTTTCCACTCTTTGGGTACACTATTGTTTTTCGCAGGTCGTGGGAGCCGTGCCTCGCTCCAACTTCCGCGAAAGCGAGCTGCGCAGCGATCGCTTATCTGCGGCGGCCCCCGCATTGTGTTTCCGTGCGCTTTGGTGCAGGTCAGTGCCTCGAAACGCGACGCACACGCCGTTGCAGAAGCAGAGGCCGATCGCTACATTTGGAAAGTCAGAGGGCTTCACACTTCATGGAAGTAATCACACATATACAATGTTAATCAGGAAAAACAGTAAACATTTTAAGAGATGGTAAAGAGAAGTCAAGATCCGCAGTCTGGCGCTCTACCGACCGCCGAGTCATCCTCTGCTGACGGCGCCTTCGAATGCTGTGTGGAAAGTCATGTGCTCAGGAAGCCGCTCTTCCGGTCGTTGTCGGGTTTCTTGACATTGGGGCCGCTACTTCTCACTCAACTGACTCCTCAGATGGCATCACGAGGCAGAGGGCAACCCGTTGCAGTCCTCCCAGCACAGAAAAATCCTTGGCAGCACCGGGAACCGAACCCAGGTCAACAGCATTGTAGCCAACCGCGCTGACCACTCAGCTATGCAAGGGGAACTTTTAGATGTGGCAGTGCAGATTAATTCGAATAACAGATTCAGTTTAACACGTGTCCAATATTTACTGGTTACAGAGGTACAGCTGTTGGCGTGTGGCCTAGACAAATATTCACAGAAGGTGTTAGAAGAAGGCAAATGATTAATTTCAAAGTTGATTTCCACAAATTCCATTTCCTGCTTCAGTGCTCTTTCGAATTCTCATGACGAACACGACATGTGGATCTCCTGGCGTGCTCTTCGCGTTCTTCTATGACAGCACTATTCGTAATCGGTAAATCATTTGTTATCTTGTGTCTACTTTGCTTTGTACACTTCGCCTTTTAACCAGCTAGCAGGCGAAAATTTAATTGGTGGCCAGCAAACCTAACAACTTTTGCCGATCCATCTTCCTGGGAAGGATAAGGTGAAGCGTGACCTCACGACTTGAATAAGCAGCAGTCCAGTCATGCTGTCAGAACATATCAGTCCTTGTAGTCAAGAGAGCATCTTTCAACAACTATAAAGCTTGAAGCTTGTTTTCAAAAAACTAGATAATAGGGCTACGTAAGGCGATGCCGTTACACAACAAGTCCAAGTAATAATCGGAGAGGGCTTCAATTTTTCAAAAAATAGATTAGGATAGTTATAATTTTGCTAGTGGAGGGCATGGTAGGACGTCCTGCAAAGCATTACTGAATTAGTTTTCTGAAAACAACCTACGGCAGATAGTTCGGAACAGCACTCATGATGGAACGTATTGCATCTGATGGCAGAAACAGACCTGTCCTCTTTGAGGCTGTCCATTTTGGAACTGGTATCAGTGACCATAAGACATCTACATCTACGTCTTCATCTACATGAGTTCTCTGCGATTCGCTTCTAAGTACCTGGCAGAGGGTTCATCGAACCAGTTTCAAGCTACATGTCTACCGTTCCACTCTCGAACAGGGCGCGGGAAAAACGAACACTTAAATCTTTCCGCGCGAGCTCAGATTTCTCTTATTTCATTATGATGATCATTTCTCCCCATGTATGTGGTCGCCAACAAAGTATTTACACACACTGATCTGAAGAGAAAGTTGATGACTGAAATTTCAAAGGATCCTGCCGCAACGAACTGCGCCTTTGTTTCAATGATTGCGATCCCAATTCACGTTTCTCATCCGTGGCACTATCTCTCCTGTTTCGCGATAATACAAAACGAGTTGCTCTTCCTAGTACTTTTTCGATATCCTCCGTCAATTCTACCTGATGCGGATCCCACACAGCACAGCAATACTCAAGAAGCGGGCAGACTAGCGTAGTATAAGCACTCTCTTTAGTAGACGTGTTATATTTTCTAAGTGTTCTGTCAATAAACCGCAGTCTCTGGTTTGCTTTCCCCACAACATTATCTGTGTGATCATCCCAGGTTAAGTTTTGTTACTACAATCCCTAACTATTTAGTTGAGTTTACAGCCTATAGGTTTGTGTGGTTTCTCGCGCAACTGAAATTTAGCGGATTCTTTTTAGTGCTCATGATTTAGAGTTGATTGCTGCTTTTTGCACCATAAAGACATCTCGTATAAATCATTTTGCAATTCGTTTTGACCATCTGATGAATTTACGTGACTGTAAGTGACAGCATCATCTGCTTAGAGGGCTACTCAGATTGCCTCCTAAATCGTTTATGTAGATCAGAAACAACACAGGGCCTATAACACTTCCTTGAGGAACGTCAGATATTACTTCTGTTTTACTCGATGTCTTTCCGCCAATTATTACGAAGTGTGACCTTTCTGAAAGGAAATCACGAATCTAGTCACACAACTGAGACTTTACTCCATAGTCACGCAGTTTAATTAGGAATCGCTCGTGAGAAACAGTGTCAAAAGTCTTCTGGATATCTAAAAATATGGAATCAGTTGGACGCCCCAAGTCGATAGCACTCGTTACTTCGTGAGAATAAAGAGTTAGTTGTGTTTCATAAGAACGATGTTTTCTGAATCCGTGTTGGCAATTTGTCAATACTGTAAATAGTTTTCTTCAAGGTGATTCATAATGTTTGAGCAGAGCATATGTTCCTACATCCTACTGCAAATCGACGTTATTTATATGAGTCTGTTATTCAGCGGATTACTTCCATTTCCTTTCCTGGATTTTATTGTCACTTGTGCAACTTTCCGTTATTCGGCCACGGGTTTTTCTATGAGCGAGCAGCTGTATAACTAAAACAAGTAAAATGATTTACATGTTCAGCAAGGTAGATAAATAGGCAGCAGTGCCGTATATCAGAGAGGAACTTGAAACATTTAGCTCTGGACAGGAGCATGTTGAAGAATTATGTCTCAAGACTAAGAGAATAGTCGATTTTGCAATGGACAGACATGTGCTGTAGTTGTAAAGTCGATTCTCAGTTGCTTTTAATTGCATCAGCGATAATTTTTTGATGTCACTGAAAAAATATGCTATTGCCTCTGATGCAGGTTTCGTCTCAGTTTTTATACAGCATCTGCAGTAGATTAAAATGTGTACACACTTGAAGGTAGCACGCTAGATTTACGCATGCTAACTCGTAATCGTAGTGTTGTACAGGATGAGAAAGATAAAGCAGATCCAGAAAATATTTACGCCCCTTAAGATAGACAACCCATCTTACATCACCCAGCCCGGGTTTGAAATATGTAAGTTGGGTTTCCTGTCTTAACGGGCATTTGTTCTGTAAACTGCACAAAAAAGTTTTGCACTACCCTCATGTGTTGTGTAGTATAATTTTTTGTTTGGAAACAACTTTGTTGACAGTCTTTTGACCGCAGGAAGTAGCCACAGTCAGTTCCACAAAAAAGTGTATGCCGTTATCTGTATGAAATAAAAGACGCTATTACAAATATATGTCTAGATGAAAGTACATGTTATTACTAACTGCACAATTACCTAGTAGTTAACACAAACGCTGCCATTATCGATTGTAGCTTGGCACCTTAGCCCTATCTCTGGTAAATCATCCAAGTTTCCAACCTCTAAATGTTGTTTGACCCACTTTGCAGCAAATGTCTTTGACTTTCTAAGAATCTTAGTAGCACCTCCATATGATAACTTTGGTCCCTTTGAAAGATTTACAAGGAACACTGCGTCGTAACGCTTCAGATATTTTGTACTCATTTTAAACTGCAACCGACAAAACGAAACATTCAACTCTCGCACTATTTATCTATACACCGTGCAAAAGTGCATTGATTACAGATTCGAGACCACTATCAGAAATGTCACTGTGGACGTTACATTTAAAATTATGGCATACACTTTCTTGTTGAACTGACTGTACCACACTTGCAGTCACCTGTGTAATAGACCTAAATGTAAACGTATCTCCCACCATGAACGGGTCAACGCGGCTTGTGTATTCCGTTCACTCTGCCAAAATGCCTCGAAGGGCGATTTCAAGCTTGGACAGTCTGTCCAGTGTCATTTTATGGCAAGGTGGGTTTTCTGCATTGGAAGTTGTCCGCCGAACTGGCGTACAACTCAGTGACATCATTTAAGCATTGAACCTGTGCTGGTGTAAACTGTCGCCAGCACACCGGTCGGCAAAGATGAAGCGCGAAGATCGATTAGTAGGCGCTGGATCAAATGCACTTGTCACGAGAGAGGCCAGAGACACACCTAGAAGCAACACGCCGCCAACGCCCTGTCGACAGCAGGTATTTAGGCCGCTGCCGCTGACTGGAGGGCGTCACTCACTCAGTCATCCAGTTTGGCATCCATCAGTTTATTCGCAGACTGGGTTTAGTTCATCACAGGCTACAACGGCACATAGCGACCAGATTAGTGACTATTGCGGGACTAGTTTACCTCAACCAGAATTGTACTTTACTAGTAGTGAGAAACAGCAAGATTACCTATATTGACACTGCATCAGTCTACAAGAGGACTATTACTGATGAGCTTGTACCACAAAATATGGACTGTATGAAGGTTAAATAAATGTTCCCAATTCATGTAAATAAAGAACCGTATTAATCGACATGTGCATTTGTGTTGTGGAAAGAGGATACCAGACACCAATAACAACATCCTCTCCCTTACTTCATTGCAGTACAAGACTCTAGACCTCCACTGTCAATAGTACGAGTTGATGGCAAATGACTAAAAATTGTCCTCATATAATTGCTCGCTGCCTTTCTGGTGACATCTTGGGAGAGGGGCTGTGTCGATCTAGTCATAATGCAACCGTCTGCAAGCGAACTGTCGTTGTCGTGGGCTTTTTACTGTGGGCTTTGCAATCTGTACCATGAACATTTTAGCCTTGCATCTTCCGACCGTCAAAGGAACCCGAAAAAATGGGGGAGACTCTGCCAACCGTTTGTAATGAGAACGTCCCTTCACTTTTTATCCCGGCTTAGTGCTAAGACCTGTTTATGTTTTCTTTTTATTTTTTTATTTTTGTAATGCTTATCTTTTTTCTTTCTGAAAAAAAAAGATTAAACATTTGTCTCGTTTTATGAACCTCAATTTCTCACTCAGTCAGTTTGCCGTAAAAGTTCAAAATTCCCATGGTCGTTATATAGAGTGATTCCGTGATGAGGTTACATACTTTTGAGGGATTTTGGAGAAGGGTAAACGTATCAATTTTGGGTAAGGTTCCCTGGTCCGGAAACGACCGAGTCGAAACTTATAAGCGACAATTATTCCGCTACTTCTTCCAGTGAAATACATGTATCGTTACGGTTGTTGCTAAGATTGTAGAGTAGGCAACTCTCAGAGGCCAAAAACAGGAATGCATTTAGATCCTATATTTATTAGACTTTTCTTCTTGTTGTGGTCTGTAGTACCACCTCTGAAAGTTACCTACCCGACAGACACACTAGCAACAGCACTGATACATGCACTTCATTGTCAGAGGTATCAGAACGATTCTAGCTTCTAGCTTTCGTCTCAGTCGTTTCCTCGCCAGTGTCCCTAATCTCCTCCTTAAAAATTTGGAAATAGGCACTGTCTTTTCTTTGTGGACTCTTTACCTGTAATTATGCGTCTGTACTAACGCTTTGTCAGGTGAGCAAGAATGTTACTGTTCAGCCATGATTCTGCCAAGTGCAACTTTAAACATCCTCGGCCTTACTACGTTCCAAATTCATGTACAACCAGTTTATATAGTTATCGCATTTTCTGTGCAACCGGTAGGGACGACCATCCTTGAGATGACACATTTTTTCTTCCTTTTCTGTGATTATTTCCACTACTCACAGTGTATAGAACTCAAGAAGCTTAGGCCTACGAAATTATGCATAAACGAAGCCTCTCGGAGAGGGCACTGACTGACCGACGATGACGACACATCCGCTGCTGGTGAACGATTCGTGTAAATCAGCGTTGACGGTGGCTCCAGTCAGAGAAACCACGATGCATGAAACTTTGGTCACATGACCCCTGGTACCTGCGGCACATATAAAAGCGTCGGCAACATCATGGTCGGAAACCCCACGAGACCGAACAATCTGACCTCTAGCTGACCATCATGAAGAATAGTACAAACCCTCCGATGAAGGTGAACAAGAGAACATTTTAAATGGAATCTGTTTATAATGGCGTGATTGTCTTCATCGAAGAGTGCAGTTGTCTGACACACTATAGGAGTTTAGAGGCCGTCTGGTACCAGTGGGGGCTTGCAGCCCACTGGTTCATCAGGAATGTCGGTCATTCCTGCCTATGATAGGTATCATGTGTGTATGTCGGCTGCAGGGGCACCGGCGGCTTTATAGGCCGCTATCGGCGTGGGCAATGCAACTGATTTTTTTGATTGACTCATACTTCTCAGAGGGGTTGGTTGTGTACCGTCACTTTACAGTCCATGCCATAAAACAGAATTAATCCTCAAACCATTTTAAGTAAACAGACAAACCAGCCAGAAACATAGACTGCCAAAAGAAATTCTGTACCTTCAAGGACAAGGTCGTTTAATTGACAACCGATGTGACAGGCAGTTTATCACTGTAAGACTATATGACAACAAATTCAGGCCAACTGAAACATACATTCCACAGCAAAAAGCGCGCAAACACTCGTATCAATACAGAATGTTTGAGGCGTATTCCAAAAGTAAGGTCGGATCGGTCGCGATATGGAAACCATAGTGAAAAACCGATAAAGGTTTGCATAGGTGTGTTGGACAGTGTCTCTAGTATACCCGTTGATCACGTCAGGTCTGGCTTTTCAGTTCTGAGCGCACAATGAGCACGTAAAGATGCCTAGCAAACAGTTTCTCCCGCTAAGTATGAGTGCCCCTAAGAGATTTCGCCTGATTTGATGCAGCCCACACAACATACCTGCCATGCATTTCCTTCCTCATGGCAGTTCTTGGCCGCACTCTGCAAGGACAGTGAGGACGCCCCTGCAGCGTTCTCGATCGGAAGTGTCTGACCACCCTCCACACAACCCGGACTTTGCTCCCTCTGACTCATCTCTGGCGACATGAACCGCTGGCTATGTCAACGTTTTGGCACATACAACGAACTGCAGATCAGTGGCTGCCTTCTATGACGAGGATATTGGAAAGTTGGTGCAACACTACGACAAACGTCTCAGACGGAGCGGCGGAGACTTTGCTCGAAAGTGTGGCAAACTATTGCAAATAAAACTCTTCTAATTTTCACTATGATTTCCATTTCGCGACCGATCGGATCTTACTTTCGGAATACGCCTCTTACCACCCCCTGGCCGCAACGCAGGCGCATTTTCTTTCACGTAAACGATCATTAAGGTGCCGAATTTCATCCTCCGATGGACTCTCCCGAGCGTCTCACATCTTTTCTCCAAATCAGCAGCGGCACTCGCAGGCTACGAAGAACTAGTGAGTTCCCACCTCATCATCTACATCTACATCTACATACATACTCCGCAATCCACCATACGGTACGTAGCGGAGGGTACCTCGCACCACAACTAGCATCTTCTCTCCCTGTTCCACTCCCAAACAGAACGAGGGAAAAATGACTGCCTATATGCCTCTGTATGAGTCCTAATCTCTCTTATCTTATCTTTGTGGTCTATCTGCGAAATGGAAGTTGGCGGCAGTAAAATTGTACTGCAGTCAGCCTCAAATGCTGGTTCTCTAAATTTCCTCAGTAGCGATTCACGAAAAGAACGCCTCCTTTCCTCTAGAGACTCCCACCCGAGTTCCTGAAGCATTTCCGTAACACTCGCGTCGTGATCAAACCTACCAGTAACAAATCTAGCAGCCCGCCTCTGAATTGCTTCTATGTCCTCCCTCAATCCAACCTGATAGGGATCCCAAACGCTCGAGCAGTATTCAAGAATAGGTCGTATTAGTGTTTTATAAGCGGTCTCCTTTACAGATGAACCACATCTTCCCAAAATTCTACGAATGAACCGAAGACGACTATCCGCCTTCCCCACAACTGACATTACATGCTTGTCCCACTTCATATCACTCTGCAATGTTACGCCCAAAATCGACGTGACTGTGCCAAGCGCTACACTACTAATGGAGTATTCAAACATTACAGGATTCTTTTTCCTGTTCATTTGCATTAATTTACATTTATCTATATTTAGAGTTAGCTGCCATTCTTTACATCAATCACAAATCCTGTCCAAGTCATCTTGTATCCTCCTACAGTCACTCAACGACGACACCTTCCCGTACACCACAGCATCATCAGCAAACAGCCGCACATTGCTATCCACCCTATCCAAAAGATGACTTATGTAGATAGAAAACAACAGCGGACCTACCACACTTCCCTGGGGCACTCCAGATGATACCCTCACCTCCGATGAACACTCACCATGACGCAAACGTATTCAACTGGCGAGAGATCTGGTGATCTCGCTGGCCAGAGCGATTCTTGAGCACCATGAAGAGCACATTTTATCACATCAGTTGCTTTGCTGATGTGCATTTCCCACCTAAAACAGCATGTCACATTCCTGTAGAAGGAATTACAGTAGCACGAGGATTACAACCTGTGTAATGTACTGCAGAAACGTCAAATGTGACAGAAAGCTGTAACTGATGCGCACCCCCCTCCCATCCCCTTTTAGTCAAGTTTTGTGTTGTCTCTTTCAAAGTAGTTCCCGTCTGACTGCACACACTTTTTCCAGCACTTCTGCCACTGATGGTAACATTTCTAGAACTCATCTTCTTTAATATCCTCCAAGACCCTCGTCACAGCTTTTTGGACATCTTGTGTTGTTTGAAAATGGTGTCCCTTGACCGCCGTTTTGAATCTTCGGAATAGAAAAAAGTCGCACGGAGCGATATCTGGTGAAATTTGTTTTGAGGTTAAAAATTGCTGTACTAACAGAGTAGTATGGGATGGCGCATTATCGTGATGCAGAATCCAATTATCAGCAATGTTGGCACGGACACGAAGAACTCTTTTACGAAGTCTTTCTAAAATTTCTTTGTAGCAACATTGCTTAACTGTTTGTCCAGGAGGCACCCACTCTTTATGAACAATTCCCTTGGAATCAAAGAAGCACACAAGCATGCATGGTCGTCCACTGCGGTCTTCATCTTCAACATTCGTTCTGCCTCCACTAAACATATTATGCCAACGAAAAACTTGAACTCTTGACATAACCTCCTCTCCAAAAGCATTTTCAAGCTTACCATAAGTTGCCTTAGCGTTTTCACCCAATTTAACGCAAAAAGAAATGGCATACCTTGCGCAATATTATGCGGTCCCACTTCCGTGACGAGAGACACAAATACATATTAACTTATTACAACACAACTCGTGACTGACCAGTTGCATCGATGTGCCACTTGGACTAGAAGCAGCTTTTAGACCAAGGTCAAAGATATTGTGCCTACGCAAGCCTGCAGGATTGCCACATCTTGCAAAGAAAATCAGTCTCATTACTTTATTGTCGCACCTCGTAGAACCTACTCTCATCACTGAGGACGACACTGTCTAGTCAGTTCTTTCACGCCGCCAGAGTAGCTCCGTTTCGTGATGTCGTGGTGCAAGGGACAGCCTGGCCGGAGACATACGTGGTCTTAATAATGGGACAAGCAGACGATTCCCAATGGTCGCTGGTGACACTGCAGGTGAACGTGTGCCCGTATTTCGTCTCTTGATGATGTTCGGTCGGCCGCCGCTGCTCCCACTGTGCGTACAGTTTCCAGTACGTCTGTACCATGCAAACGTGCAGAATCTGTTCAATGCGTGTCACAATGTTTCCTAGACCACTGCTGCATGCAGCAACAAACCATCGATACACTGTGCACAACGTGTGCAGCAATTCGTCGATATGTCCATTCAGCTTTTCGCAGACCCACAAAGCGACCCTGTTCAAGTGGCTGCAGCTGTTCAACAGGCGTATGTACACGCTGGCGGGGCATGGTTGTCCCCTAGAATGGACGTTGCAAATGCTGTTCGCCTCAAAACACAGTTACTGCCTGCAGAGTCAAAACAGAGGGTGCACAGCCAGGCCTCCTGAGCGTCGTCCAACCGCTGACGACCGTGACAAATGAATCACTAACACTGCAACCCCGCATTATGCACGCGTCATACCCAGTGAACATATTCCTCGAGGACGTTGATTTTTTCCGGCAGTGTATTTAAGTAGGTAAATTGACTGTATGTGAACTGTAGGGGCCGGCCTCTGCAGGACTGGAAACACCTACCACTGCCGGGATGCAGACCGACGACCTGCGCAGCGTCGTTAAATTGAATAAATATTCAAATTATTCGATTTGTTACTGAAAATACTTGCTGCTTCTGCTGATTCGACGTGCGTGTCTCGACTGTCGCGCCGTTTTGGGGAGTACTCTATCCCTTCCTGATCACTGCCCGTGTTGTCTCCCCAGATGGCCCAAGAAATCGGATGTCGCGTTGTCGTGCTAAATGCGGAACCTGGCCTGCTGGAACGATAGGCCTTCAGACCCGTGCGACGCTGAAGTTTAGCGCAGCTTCTGCCCTGGACCGGAGTCGTGTTGGTAGACCATCGGTCTACCCATCAGTCATGGCTGCTGTGCCGACGTCAGTACTGGATGCCGGCTCGTAGGGCAACGAGTGCAATACGATGACTAGGACAATCTCACACGCAAGATGCTGCCGTACAATAAATAGAGAATCGAGTGCGAACGATATGAACGACGCTGATCGTACGGTGCCAAAAGCTAGTGGGGGTGGAGTGTTTACGTCGCCGATGGGTTGACGTGGTCTACGACTTCATTTGTAATGACCGAATTGTTTCTGCTCTTCTCGAGTCTTCAGCGCTCTTCATTTCCGCTCGTTTGCTTAAAGCAGTTGTCATACGGTCTTTACTGCTTAGTTAAACACCTGCTAGCCGCTGCTGCATCCTACCTTGAGGTCCTTATGTAATTTTACTGGCATAACGAAGACTGTTCGGTTTTTACTGTTCTGTCCATTTTCCGCTGAGTTGCTCGCAGTCTCTCGTAAGAGTGTCGAGGTGTCTGTCTTCCTGTTCCACTAGCAGTGTTGAAATGGTAGCTAGTGACTCTTCCGCATAATTGAGTAACGCCGGATGTTCAAACTTTAAAAAAAAAATACTCTCACTTTCCTTACTAATTTTGTCGCATAACAGAGCAGCCTAACATGAACTGCTGATTCATGAACGAAAGAGAGACAATTAAGCAAAATTAATGTATGCAGTGCAACTAGAGCATCTAACACAGAAACACTTGTGAGTAAAGTTCATTTACCTTGGCATAAATTGACGAAAATCAACAGAAACCATTCAAAGGCTGAAAGTGCAGTTTCCGATTATCAGTCCTGACGCACAGTGAAGTTCATTATATGAATAGCCACCGCTAAAAACATTCAACACGTCGATCACGCACGAATGTAGATCTCAAGTGCATGAAACAGCTACAGATCGTAACTGCCGCAAATCTTATAAATAGAAATAAATTTCATATAGTCTCACAAAATCAGCAGCCGAAAACACAGTCAAATAACCCAACTCCAGCGGAAAATTCAAGTTCTTAATTCACACCCACAAAATTATCCCACGTCCAAAGAAAAGTTAAACTGCTTAACTCATGCCAATGCTCGGCCGCACAGCCATTCGTAGACTCTCCAACAACGACTGAACAATGCACAAAGATACAGACTAAAGGCTGCCGACGAAAGGTCATCTGAGCCCTACCCCGCACGCTTAAATACTTTCGGTGACGTCAAACACTACTGAATCCAAATTAGACGCTTAAATAATGATTATAGTTCAAATTCAAAGCTAACTGTAAACATACATAACATACTAGAAAACAGAGGAAATTATTGCAATTTCCATGCAACCTCTCATTAAATTATTAAGACAGTATTAAACAAGTTACGAATATAGTTCACAAAGCATGCCTATATCGCATTTAGCAACGTGACAGAACTTTCTAAACATTATGAACACTTATGATATTATATAAAGTGGTTGCTCATCCACTAGGAATTTCTGGTAATGATCTGGGAACTCCTGCTGCCTTCATTTTACGTGTAACCATGGAGCATTTATACTATTGGTACATTTGCATATGAACTTCTGATAGACTCGTCTCTAATTCCTTATACATACGCATGGTCTGGAAAGCAGCGCCCGCATCTCGTGGTCGTGCGGTAGCGTTCTCGCTTCCCACGCCCGGGTTCCCGGGTTCGATTCCCGGCGGGGTCAGGGATTTTCTCTGCCTCGTGATGGCTGGGTGTTGTGTGCTGTCCTTAGGTTACTTAGGTTTAAGTAGTTCTAAGTTCTAGAGGACTGATGACCATAGATGTTAAGTCCCATAGTGTTCAGAGCCATTTTTGGAAAGCAGCTTATCATGGTGTTTACTGATATTGTCAAATTTCATACGATGCGTCATATGATCATACTGCTCTGGCATTCTACTGTTATCCACAGGCTGAACCATAACGCCACCGACAATCTTTCAGAAGTGGTAGTATGGGCCGAAATAAAAAAAATGTTTAGTCAACATGGACTCTAAAATGATATCTTAACAGCCACTAGTCCCTGTTCAGTAGAAAATACGTGTCGTACAGAAGTGCTCGCAGCTCTTAAGGTATGCACTTTAAATCCATGTCTAGTGAATTTTTTGCTTGTTTGGTTTATATCACCTATCAAAATATGTAATGCAAAGAAGACATCGTGTCTCACAGTAGTGAAGATGAACTAGTGCTCACAGCTTTTGAGATATTCATTTTAGAGACTATGTTTACAAGAATTTTTGTCTTAGTTTGGTTCAACCTCTGAAAGTTTGTCGGTGGAGTTCTGATTCACCCCATACAGGGTGGTCATAAACGCTCTGGAAAGCTTTTAAGTCTGTTGCATGGTAGGTTGTGCTGAGGATTTACTGTGGAGAAAATAATTCGATACGTTGCGTCGTTTCCGAGTTAATTAGCGATGAAGTTAGGCAATCAGGCCATTGTCCGCACAGATTCAAGCGGGCCGCCTGGTGCAGTTAGTGCCAGTTCTTCTCAAAGCGTAGATAATGGCGCACGAGACTGCTCAGCCTTTGGCTAGGGCTGGATCGTTGCTACCGTTCCACGTCCAGCTTTTGTGTCGCTGTCTTTTTGGGTTCTACGAAACCAAACGAAGAATACGTCTAGCAACAATGTCTCTGGCAGACTGCTTTAATTCGCGCACAATGGCCTGGTCGGCTAACTTCAGTGGTAATTAACTCGGAAGCGACGCAAAGAATCGAATTATTTTCTCTACAGTAATTCCTCAGCACAACCTACAATGCAGCACCCTTACAAGCTTTTCAGAGTGTCTCTGATCACCCTGTATATTATTAAAGCGGCATCTCAGAACCCGGTACCAATTGCAGGTTGCCAGTCTGACAGCTTTCAGGGGCAACAAAAAGTTGATTTTCGATACTTCACTTCATTATTGAACGAATTTCTAAATTTAAAATGATATCACAATTCACTCATCACGAGCTGTACCTTATCTTAGATGTTTAACACAATAGAGCAGATATTACAGCTCGAAACTGGCTGTTTTTCTTGAGCCGGCGTAACTGACGATGCGTGAATACCTGGAATACATTCACGCAGTATTTCAGAATGGGAGCATTTAGCGACTGCCAACAAATTTTACACATAATTTCAAGTTTTACGAAACGTTTCCTCGCTGGGACCCGTCTCAGAGTGATTAAAGGGAAAGAGTTTATCCCTTTCTACATTTTCGCTGTTCACTGACACAAACTTCTGCGTCAGGAATGACAAATTTAATTTTGTACTCCTTTACCACTGACTCTATTTGGCCGGCCGCTGTGGCCGAGCGGGTCTAGGCGCTTCAGTCCAAAACTACGCGGCTGCTACTGTCGCAGGTTCAAATTCTGCCTCGGGCATGGATGTGTGTGATGTCCTTAGGTTAGTTATGTTTAAGTAGTTCTAAGTCTAGGGGACTGATGACCTCAGATGTTAAGTCCCATAGCGCTTAGAGCCATTTGAACCATTTGACTCTATTCGCAACACAGTTTACAAGCGGTATTCATGTATATCACTTAATGTATCTGAAAGATTATGCCATTGCATGACATATAGTTCAAGTGATATGACAGCATAAACATTCAGATGCGTGAACAACTAACTTTTACTTAAACTCGAGTGTAAATTACCCACACTATAGTCATCCAGTGATTCATAATGAAAGTACTTAGCGACATCCAATGAACTTTAAACATAATTTCGAACCTTTCATAAGATTTTGTTCGCTATTTTGTTTAAAGTCAAATATTTAACAAATTAACTCAGTTGTAATGCAATCAGACGTTTGGATCTCTTTTATGCATTGGAGTTCGAGTCTTTATGCAATCGAGTGTTTATTAATGTTATTACCTGTCATAGTTAGAGACAATTACAACTTTCTTAATATCAGTCCTACACTTACGACTGAAGTTTCAATGAGCTCGTCTCATAAGCATGATTTTTCATGTGTATAGGTATTTCTGTATCCCGTTTGCAAGATCTGTCGCGTAGTATCGGTTAAAATGCAGGATGAATGTTAATAAAACCGACAGACTGCAGAGATGAATTCCTGACAGGAAACGGAGGAAAAATGGTCCTGTGAACACGTGTCTGGTAATGGACGGTGTACGTCCAATGACAACAAATCCTCTTGGAATACGGTACACAGCTCCATCGCCTCCAGGTCAAACTCATGTCCACAGTGGCCTCCACCAAATTTCAGGTGACAGAGAAAATAGTGGTTGTCATGCAGGATACGCATAATGATACGAGGGTCACTCCAAACGACATGCTCACTTTTTTTTAATTCCATCTTTTATTCTACATGTTTGAAAGTTTTACAGTGTGTATATACATCCTTTAGGAATAATATTTTCATTTCTCCACGTAATTTCCATCCCTCTCAACTGCCTTACACCATCTTGGAACCAGCGCCTGTATACCCGCACGGTATGTCGGAGCCACTGTTTGGCAGCACTTTCAGTATTCTGCAAACACTTCCTTCCCCTATCCCAACGTAGAGTGACGATTCGTTCACTGTGATGCATCTGTCAGCAGTCACCAATTCGTTAACTCTCTGCACATTGTCTGGAGTGTGTGAAATACGAGGCCTGCCGCTGCGAGGACAATCTTCAATATTGCCGTGCCCGCTTTTCATCACGTAACCTGCTTGCCCACCGACTAACTGTACTGCGATCGACAGCATCATCTCCATACACCTTTTTCAACCTCTTGTGGATGTTTCCTACTGTGTTGTTTTCACAGCACAGGAATTCTATGACAGCACGTTGCTTCTGACCAACGTCAAGTGTAGCAGCCATCTTGAGCTAAGTCACGTTGAACTAAGTTTGAAACCAAGCGGGAAGGATGAATCTACACACTGTAAAACTTTCACACATGCAGAATGAAAACTGTATTTTTACAAAAATTGTGTGCATTTCGTTTGGAGTGACCCTGTTATTTTGGTTTAAACCAATTGGTAGGCCACTTGCCTGCAGCTTGTACTAAGGTTGGTCTCGATATCCTGTAGAACCAGGTCCTCCAAATTTGGTGTACGTGCAGGTCGCCGCCTCCCTACACTTTCGTCTGTCTTAAAGGACACATTATCACACAAACGGCCAAAAAAGGCTTCAAATGTTGTGCGACGTGGTTGATGGCTGTGAGGGTACTTGTTTTGCTATAGGCGTCCTGCCTCTCGACCATTCCTATCTGTTTGTCCGTAGACAAAAATAATCTCGGCTTATTCGCTGCGTGAACACCGGACCATTCTGCTGCTTGCAGTACGCTGAGTCAAGCACACAGCCTGCAATACGTAAGGAACACACGGCAAGAGGTCAGAGGAACTTTCCTTCCTCAGCGCTATCTACCGTGGCAACGATGCATTTCTGCATACGTCCAGAGGACCTTCTTTCCCTCCATTTCCAATCAGGAATCCGTCCCAGCAGTTTTGTCGGTTTTATTAACGTTCATCCCGTATAATATTCATCTTTCATTTCGACTTCTCAGCCGCCACTGTTTCGCTGCTGCCATCCCCCAGCATGCCGTCACCCCTCCCCTCTCCCCCATCGACCTGGGGAAAAACTGCATCCGTCGCTCAGCCGAAGCCTCCGTCTCTCGCTTGCTTGGCTGGCTGGCTACTACGAGCTGTGAAAACCCTCACCACCTCTTCTCGCTCCGTGGGCCGCCAACTCGTAACGTCACAATAGGTTACTCGAGCCTATCGTCCGACTTACAGTCAACATTCCGGCGAACGATTTACTTTTCAATACTGAACCGTGGCGACTGGCGGTAGGGTGTTCTACTTGCATTGCTGATATCGATATTCGGCTGTCTTGCTATCTTTGACTGTTCCCCCCGGCGTTTTTCCGGGTGAATGTGTGACGTGAGAGTCTCCGGTCGGCGTTCAATGAGCCAACTTGTGTTGGAAACAAGCCGGCAACCCTAACCGTGGTGCATGGGCCTCGCCGTGCTCGCCGCCCTTGTCTTTTGTCGCGCCACATGTACGGTGCCGATCATTGGGTGGGTTCGTCGTCTCACGCTGAACAGCTTCACAGCTCGTAATTTTGCAAGCTCCAAGTTCCGTATCACTTTTGTTCTGTATTTAACTAAGAAGATTGTTGAAACTTATCGTGGCATGGGTAGCTGCCGGAGATGGTTCTGAATTTGGTTCCACAGTGGCTATTTTAAGGAGGCTGATGTTCCTCATTTCGTTTCTCATAATCTGTGGAGTGTGTGTTTTAAGTGGTTTTCATGCAAATTTTAACTTGTTTTAGGACATATTGAACTGTTTGGGACTGGCTGTGGTTGTGTACGCGCCCGGCAGTCGTAGAGTTAATGGTTTAATCATTTTTCACGGCAGCATTTGGTATGTTTAGTTAATGTTGAAAGTGCCTTAAGGCAACTGGAAGTGATCTCTAAGTTTCCCGCTAATTTACTGGGAGACGGGTAATGTTAGAGTATTGCTCCATAAGAATTTGGAGGCATGCTTATTGTATATTCCAGTGTGGCTGTAATTTGAACTTGTTTTCATTGCAATCTATTTGTGCTGCAGGCCATTTGTAAAGTCTTCTCTTTTCCTGGCGTCGGTGGGGTTATGGTTTCTTGTCAGAACGGCTCACTGTGAGGCCGGTCGGACTATATATAAATATATACCACCTGTTAGTGAGCAGCCATGGGGAGTGAACGCTCGTATAGCCTGCCGGCGGGACCGTTACTGCTTCAAAATACTGCTGTGGGCCTTAACGCTGTTCTCGAAAGTTAAGTGCAATTTGGGAATCATTCTGAGCCATTATGTCCTTTAGTTAAGTGAGGCCACTTTGTTAATATTAGCCTTTCTGTAAGTCATTTTACTGGTTGAGTTATTACTAGCCATTCTTATTTAACTCTTATGTTCATCATTTGTGTATCCTTAATGAAAGTGCAACTTGTTATTTTTCCTGTGTGCCAGTTTTTCGACCTTTGTTGGCCCACTTTGCATTTTTAGTATAAGCACGTTTCACTGTGGACCTTTATGTGGGCAGTTCAGTTTTATTAAGCTTTAAGATCCTTGTTTTTTAATGAAGTTGTGGTATTATGTGGCTGTGTAACTTTGGGTTGGAAGTGTATAGTGTTACTAGTATTTTGAGATATGGTTAAACAAAAACGATTGTTTATGATTGATTATTCTCCGTGCATACCATCTATGATTTTGGTTGCAGACGCAAAATATGATTCTTATTCGCATTTATGTAATTCAATTAAAGTGAAGATTGGTATATTGCATCAGTAAGAGGGCAAATGTCCGAAATGAAGTTGATAATAAAGTCTGTTTTGAGTCACATTAAAATTGTAAAACAATCACAAGCTTGTCCATCACCAGTGATCCCGGGCTTCCTATTTCCTTTAAATAACTGTGGTGAGATTCTAATTTTGATTTTCTAAAGAATTGAGTAGTACCAAGGTTCAAATAGTTTAATCTGCAAGCACCCAGCACAAACATCGTGAACATCTACGCGTAAGAGGAAGAAATCAAGCGAACGGGAAGGCTTGCAGCAGCTGCTGTCATCAACCAAGTTGAGCGTGCTTGACACCAGTTGAAAGTTCCAGTCTGTCGTTGTAGGAACCATCATTACACACGATGGCATCAGCAGGGCTGCCGTCGAATAGTTGGTTCGATAGGCCTCAGCAGCGACATCTCCACTCCCTTGTGCAAAGAATTCAATCATGCTGCAGCGCTTGAGTTGAAACAACACGCTGTTGAATGGTACCCAGCAGCAGATTTTGATTTCATAGGTCTGCACTTTCTAACAACTTGCCTTTATTTCGCTTAATGTTCCATTTCTGCTCGACAGTGTATTTATTTCAAAACGCTTGTTCTTTTATTCCCTGCTCCCCTAATGGAAACCCACTCACATGTACAGACATTCAGCTTATGTAATCATTTAAAAAAACTATTTATGTAATTGTTGCTTATAAAATCGAATGATCATTCACCAGAAGGCTGCTTGCTTTGCTGCTCAGGACTAGCCACAGAGAGAGTCGTTTCAATTGACGCGTCAAAATTTCTCGAGCACTGCGCATCCCATAACAAAACAGTAAGACCAGACTAGCCTGAGCGACAGGGACCTATCCACTTTTCTACTGTTGGCGTTGATGTCGGATAGCTTTGTATTTAACTGCACATTACTGTTCTACGAGGAAAACTATAACTTTCTACTGCGCTATTTTTCTTTCTTCTGTTCATTGCAGCCGGCCGCTGTGGCCGAGCGGTTCTAGGCGCTTCAGTCCGGAATCGCGCTGCTGCTACGGTTGCAGGTTCCAATCCTGCCTCGGGCATGGATATGTGTGATGTCCTTAGGTTAGTTAGGTTTAGGTAGTTCTAAGTCAAGGGGACTGATAACCTCAGATGTTAAATCGCATAGTGCTTAGAGCCGTTTGAACCATTTTTTTGTTCATTGTATGAAAATCCACATTTCACAAAAACTGGAAGTTATCTAAAAAGTGATTATTCCTGTACATGTTTCGAAGTAGTGCCTTTAAGGTCGGTGCATCCACTGGTCCTTCTTGTAAAGAATTCCTGAAAATGGAATAATATTTTGATCTGGGTGGACCAATAGTCACGAAGGACCTACTACTGTCGGTAACTTTTTTACTTTTTCTTTTCTCGATTCTTTTGTTGCAGATTGTATTTCGCAGACAAGTGTAAACAATTTCCCACTCTTGGTTTTAAAGTATGTGAAACATCACTGGAAAGTAATGATAAGTAAGAAAGTTATTCACGCTCATGAGCCCTTCATGACTTTTGGCCCATCCGTGATATAAAAGCCTTTCTAAAACATTCAGTCATATTTGCTCAAGTTGTTAACATTTAGTGGTGCCCTTTCTTCTTTTCAAAGATGTTGGAGAAAGAAATCAACAGATGTGAGATGTGACGTTCTAACATGTCACTTTATTGTACAAAATCTCCCAATGCAGCGACCATATAAACACCGATCTAATACCCCGCAGGGGGTCCACAACTCTTTTGTGGATATGTGCATAGCGAGCACGGGACCCCGAGCTAATGTGGCATTTCTTCCTTTCCGGGATGCATACCTTCCCTTTCCACATCCTTCCCCATCCCCCATCTTCGCCCCCCCCCCCCCTCACCTCCGCCTCTTTCCTTCCCTTTCTCCCCCTCTGGGAGTATGTTTTGTGCCTACGTCCGGAGACGGACGCTCGAAAATATAACACTTTCTTTGCTTTCTCTGCTTGCAAGTCTTCGTCCTTCCTTTGTCCTTCTCTTTTCCTTACCTCTTCTCTTTCCCCTTTTCTCCGCTGCGGCGTTTGAGACCCTTCTTCTTTCCTTTCTCTTTTTTCCCTTTCTCTTTTTTCTTCCCTGTGCGTGTCTGAAGGCCGACCCACGCATTTCCATGCGTAGCCGGTGACGGGATAACGCATAATTCCCCACCATGGGTAGACAGGTAGGACACGTACATACCCCCTGGTAACGGTCAGGCCCAGGGAGGGGTGATTACCCGAGCTGATACCTTCCAAAAGTGCTGATTGGTCCCTCCTTCCGTTTCTCGGGAGGTGTGACCTAAGGTGTGAACAATCACCTAAGGCGGAAGTGCCCTCAGAGAGGGCCCCCACAAGGGAGAAGCGCGCCATCGGAGACGCTGGTAATCATGGGGGATGCTTTTGCAATGGTTTCCTCATCTTCTACTATGTCTGCTCACAAGCGTAAGTTCACTGAGTCTCAGCCACAGACAGTTCTTCCATCGTTGCCACAGTTCCTTGTTGTTTCTTGGTCTGACAAAGGTCATGACTTCTCCACGGTCAACCCTTTCATTATTCAGAAAGGTGTCGATGCAATTGCAGGTCCTGTAAAGTCTTGTTCCAGATTACAGGATGGCACCTTGTTGTTAGAAACAGTCAGTGCCCTCCAGGCACAAAAATTGCTGTGTACTTCACTGCTCCACACCTTCCCTGTCAGGGTGGAAGCGCACCACACTTTAAATTCCTCACGTGGAGTCGTTTCAATCATACCAGCCAGTCCTGTTCCAACCCGGCCAAATGTGTTACGTGTGGCAAGGATGCCCATGAGGGTGCTTGTCCACCTCCAGCCCCTCGTTGCATCAACTGTATGGGTGACCACGCTACTTCCTCTCGAGATTGCCCCATTTTTAAAGACGAAAAGCTCATTCAGGAAATCAGAGTGAAGTAAAAGGTGTGGACTTTTGCTGCTCGAAAATTATTCGCCAGTCGAAAGCCCACTGTGCCTCAGACAGGAAAATACAGCACTGTCTTTGCCTCTCCTCGGCCAACAAAGGAGGCGGCCACGCAGACTTGTGATCTCACCTTTAGTGACACGGTCGTCAGATCGGCCAGTGCAAAGATCGCTCGTTCAACCTTCCCACTTTCGCCTGCTCACTCTATGGCCCATCGGGTTCTGCTAAATCTCGATCCCAGAAGACAGACACCCGGACTTCCATAAAAGAGCATACTCGTGAAGATATTTTGCGTACCCCAACTTCACAACCATCGGTTCCTCCTTCATCTAAACATCATGTTTCCAAGAAGGCTAATAAGAAACCCAGTTCCTCTCCTTCTCCACCACGGCGTGTCTCATCTACAGCACCACCTGGCGGTAACCGCCCTCGGCCGTCTTCTGTGTCTCCGAGGCGCACTGCTGGCGGCCGATTAACTGGCCGATCGCTGGTGGCAGGAGCTGCTCCTGAACAACCTATGGATAAGGATCTTCTGCCTTCGGCTGAGTGCCATTCCACGCTGTCGGTCGCAAGCTCTGAGCAGTCGTTGAGTTGATGGCAACCTTGGTCACATTCTTCCATTTTCTGTCCACCCTATGTCCATTATCCATTGGAATATCCACGGAATTCGAGCCAATCGGGATGAATTGACGATCCTCTTACGATCCTACTCGCCGGTCATCTTCTGTCTTCAGGAAACAAAGCTGCGTCCCCACGACCGCTTTGTCTTCCCCCATTTTCAGTCAGTCCGATTTGATCTCCCCTCTGTTGAAGGCACTCCAGCACATGGAGGACTCATGATTCTTCTCCATAATACTCTCCATTATCACCCAATCCCCTTAAACACTTCCTTCCAAGCAGTCGCTGTCCGTCTTTCCTTTTCTGGATACACCTTCTCTGTTTGTACTGTACACATTCCATCGTCCACATCAATGGCACGAGCTGATCTCCTTCATCTCCTTGGTCAGCTTCCACCCCCCTATTTACTGGTTGGGGACTTCAGTGCCCACCACCCGCCTTGGGGATCTCCACATCCATGTCCGCGTGGCTCACTATTGCTAGACGTCTTCCACCAAGCGGATCTTGTTTGCCTTAACACTGGGGACCCTACATTTTTGTCTGCCTCTACGACAAATTTCTCTCATTTGGACCTTTCGGTCGATACTGTTCCGCGAGCTCGGTGCTTCGAATGGTTCGCACTTGCGGATACACACTCGAGTGACCACTTTCCATGTGTCCTTCGATTGCAGCCACAACTGCCATATATGCGCCCGAGACGCTGGAAGTTTGCCCAAGTCGATTGGACACTTTTTTCGTCTCTAGCGACATTTGATGACCGTCACTTTCCTAGCGTCGACGATGAGGTCACTCATATTACAGACGTTATTCTTACAGCTGCGGAACGTTCAATACCTCGCACCTCTGAATTGCCCAGGCGACCCCCAGTTCCTTGGTGGAACGAGGCATGCCGTGACGCAATACGTGAGCGGCGACGTGCTCTTCGCGTTTTCAGACACCATCCTACTTTGGCCAACTGTATCCGCTATAAGCAGTTGCGTGCGCGGTGACGTCGCGTCATCCGCGATAGCAAGAAGGCAAGCTGGGACTTTTTTACTAGCTCATTTAACACCTTCACTCCCTCCTCGGAAGTTTGGAGTCGGATTCGACGGTTGTCAGGCGCGCCTAGGTTCTCCCCGGTCTCTGGGCTCATTGTCGCGCATGATGCATTAGTGGACCCCGTCGCAATTTCTAACACATTGGGTCAACACTTTGCTGAGATGTCGAGCTCTTCAAATAACCGCCAGTGTTTCTCCCGAAGAAACGTGCAGCGGAAGTGCGACCTCCTGCTTTCTCCTCTCAAAATCGCGAAAGCTACAATACTGTTTTCTCCATGCGGGAACTCCAACATGCACTCTCTTCTTCTCGCTCCTCTGCCCCAGGACCAGATGGTATTCACATCCAAATGTTGCTGCATTTATCATACCATAGTCTGTGTTACCTCCTTCGCCTTTATAATCGAATTTGGACCGACAGTACTTTTCCCAGACAATGGCGGGAAGCTATCGTCGTTCCTGTTCCGAAACCTGGAAAGGACAAACATCTCCCCTCTAGCTATCGCCCCATTTCTCTCACGAGTAGTGTATGTAAGGTTTTGGAGCGTATGGTGAATTCCCTTCTAGCTTGGTGGCTGGAGTCCCGCAGTCTTTCAACACCAGCCCAATGCGGTTTCCGAAAGCATCGTTCTGCAGTTGACCATCTTGTTGCTCTCTCCACTTATATCATGAACAATTTTCTTCGGAAACACCAAACAGTAGCAATATTTTTTGATCTGGAGAGAGCATACGATACCTGTTGGAGGACAGGCGTCCTCCGCACACTGTTCTCTTGGGGCTTTCGTCGTCGGTTTCCCCTTTTTCTTCGCGAATTTATGGCAGAGCGCACATTTAAAGTGCGGGTGAACACTACTCTCTCCCGTACTTTCTCCCAAGAAAACGGGGTACCCCAGGGCTCCGTGTTAAGTGTTGTACTGATTGCCATTGCCATAAATCCAATTATGGATTGTCTCCTTCCTGATGTCTCGGGCTCCCTCTTTGTGGACGATTTTGCGATCTACTACAGCTCTCAACGGACCAGCCTTCTTGAACGACGTTTTCAAGGCTGTCTCGATCGCCTCCGCTCTTGGAGCATCGAAACAGCTTCCTCTTTTCTCCCAGTAAGACCGTTTGTGTTAATTTTTGGCGTCGTACGGAGTTCCTTCCACCTTCCTTACTTCTAGGACCTGTCAACCTTCCGTTTTCGGACGTCGCTAAATTCTTGGGTCTTATGTTTGACAGAAAACTGTGCTGGTCCTCCCACGTTTCCTATCTTTCGGTTCGCTGTCTGCGATCCCTCAACGCCCTTCGTGTCCTGAATTGTACCTCCTGTGGAGCGGACCGAGTGGTCCTTCTCCGCCTCTATCGCGCCTTAGTGCGCTCGAAATTGGACTATGGAAGCATAGTTTACTCCTCTGTTCGGCCGTCTATTCTTCGGCGTCTCGACTCTATCCGCCACCGTGGATTACGTTTAGTGTCTGGAGCTTTTTACACCAGCCCTGTGGAAAGCCTTTATGCTGAGACTGCTGAACCTCCGCTGTCCAATCGGCGAGCAGTCCTTCTGAGTCGTTATGCTAGCCATCTGCCTTCCATGCCTGCTAATCCGGCCCATGACATTTTTTTTTCGACGCCTCCTTGGATGTAGGGTATGCAGGCCGCCCTTCCTCCCTACTACCACCGGGAGTCCGCTTCCGTCAACTGCTCCATTCTCTTTCCTTCCGCTTTCCTAAAACCTTCTTGACAACTTGGGGTACAGCACCGCCTTGGCTCCGTCCCCGGATCTGCCTGCTCCGTGACCTTTGTCAATTTCCCAAGGATGGTACCCCTTCACTTGTTTATCGTCGGGCATTTGCTGCTCTATGTGCACAAATGAAGGAAGCCACATTTATTTACTCTGATGGCTCGAAAACATCGTTAGGTGTAGGGAGTGCCTATATTGTTGGCGACACCCCAAATCGGTTTCGGCTTCCCGACCAGTGTTCGGTTTATACTGCGGAGCTTTACGGTGTTCTCCAGGCTGTCCAATACATCCGCCGCCATCAGCGGATACAGTATGTTATCTGTTCAGATTCTCTCAGCTCTCTCCTCAGTCTCCAAGCTCTTTACCCTGTGCACCCTCTGGTCCACCGGATTCAGGACTGCTTACGCTTGCTCCACTTGGGGGGCGTCTCGGTGGCCTTCCTCTGGATCCCAGGACACGTTGGTATCTGTGGAAATGAGGCGGCCGATATAGCGGCCAAGGCTGCAGTCTCTCTTCTTCGGCCAGCTATTCGCACGATTCCCTTCGCCGATCTACGGAGTGTTTTATGTCATCGTGTTGTTCTTTTATGGCACGCACATTGGTCGACACTTCCCCATAATAAATTGCGGGACGTAAAAGCTCTTCCCTGTGCTTGGACCTCTTCCTCCCGAACGCGTCGTCGGGAGGAGGTAATTTTAACTAGACTCCGGATAGGGCACTGTCTTTTTAGCCATCGACATCTTTTAAGCGGCGATCCTCCCCCACTTTGCCCCCACTGCTCTCAGCTGTGGACGGTAAGACACATTTTACTTGAGTGCCCCTATTTTGCTCCGTTACGCGCCCGTCTACAGCTGTCGCCTGAAATATCGTCCATTTTAGCAGATGACACGCGCTCAGCCGATCGCGTTCTCGAGTTTTAGTGCCAGTGAGATGACGTCAGTCATTTGACGCTCTTTTTGGGGACAACCAACCCCTTTTTGTAGTGGTTTTTTTAAGCTTTCCTTCTGCTTTTAGTTTCTCCAATATTTTGAGTTTCGTTCCCTTTGTTGCTGGTTTTCATTTTCGTTTTTTACCTTTCCCTAAGTCACAGACCGGGCGCTAATGACCATAGCAGTTTCGCGCCCTAAAACCATAACAAAAAAAAACCGACCTAATAACGCCCGTCGTTTTCGTGACTAATGTGTGAAGTATCAGTCATGGTGGAACCGCATACCTAGACGTTCCTCTGGGCTGAGATCTTCAAGCGATAACGCTAACTCGCATGCATTTGTCCAAACTATCTCTGAAACAGTGCGGAGACAAATTTTTCACCCACTATGATACACCAGATTTTAACGCTTATGTGGAACTTGATGTTACCGATTCGGAATTACGGACTCCACTAACGGCCGTTGTGTGTAGGGATCTCACTATGATTCATGAAATCAGATTTATCTGAGGACTATACATGGTGAAAAATTGTTGGATTTCTGTTTCCATGACCTCAATACAGAATACAACAGGCCAAAGCTGCATTTAATTTAATGAAGAACGTATTCACCAGCAAGAACATCAGTCTGGAAATAAGGGAACAGATTAAAAAAGCATTTGTTTGGAGTGTGGCCAAATATGGGTGTGAAGGTTGGACAGTAGGGAAACAAGAAAGAAGATGTTTAGAAGTCCTGGAGATTTGATGTTACGGAAGAATGACGAAGATCAGCTGGATAGATGGAGTTATCAATGGAGAGGTTCTGTGGAGAGAGCAGGAAACCAGGTCTCTGTGGAGGCACATCCAAACAAGAAGAAACAAACCCGTAGGACACATTTGAAGACACAGTAACATCATTGGAACAATAGTAGAATAAGGTATTGAGGGAGGGAATCGCCGAAGACGACCAAGGATAAGATACACGGAGTAGATTATGAATGATCAGGGGTTCACTACCTACGCTCAAACGAAGAGGAAGGCAGGCAGAAGAAGGGATGGCGTACTTATGCAAACCATCCTCAACGTTGATCACCCCAGAGAGAGAGACCACAATTTCACTATAAAACTGTGAATCGATTATGAAAGTCAGTTGTTTTTGCATCGAAATATGACAGGGATGGACTCTGTTCACGCCATAATCCTCTGACTACAATAGTCTATAATATTCTCGAATCACGAGACGTATCTCAGGTCCTGGATAGCTCAGTAGGCAGAGCATTGCCTGTGAAAGGCAAAAGTCCCAGGTTTGAGTCACGGTCGGACACACAGGTTTTAATCTAAGAAGTTTCAGCACCTCGAAACTCTATGTAATGGATTACACCAGCAGCGGCTAACACTGCAGTCTCATCTTTTCCCCTTGTTACCGCTCTCTAACGCTTCCTTTTCTTTTGCTGCACACTTTCACTGGTGGTAAACTCTTACACAATGTGGCAAAACGAAGCACGAAACTGTATTCTCGCCGAAAAATGTTCATTATAAGGGTAATAAATATTTGTAGTGTGGCTTCCGGATTCAGCAATAAGTTATTCATAGACTGTTCCGCTTCACTCACTTCTCGTTAAGTTATCGACAGCTACGAAAAACAACTCGCAACAGCAAGAAGGAATAACGTTTTTCTACGACACATGCTGTAGGTGAATCTAGACCAAAGGTCTTTACATCCACACACTTATAACAGGAGCGCCTGATGAAAATCTCCCGACAGCGTATAAGACTATGTAAAACATTATCGGTATTCTTGCAGCGTCAGTTATGGATAAAATCTCGGGCTTTCGACAATTACCTCCATCGTCATCGTCGGGATCAACTGCTGCTGTGGTAGCCTTTTTTATAGCCCGTGGACGGCTTCTGATTGGTCGGCTTATGATTGGTCGGCGATTCCGTACTGCTGTCGCAGACGGTGTCACTCTGTGCGCCGGTGGCGCCACCGCTTCCGTTGGAACGTTAACCTTGGAAGGAACGTCTCTGCTGCTTCTCTGCTATGGTGCACGCGATATAAAGGTTGCGTTCTCCAAAAAAAGGAAACGTGAAAATGCTGCACACTCACAGGATGAAACACCGATTGCGGTTCTTCCTTTTTGTGGCGCGATTTCCAGCAAAACAGGAAGAGTCCTGCGTAGACGAGGTATAAGACCGATTTCTCGTCCTCCTAAGAAAATTAAGGAGATGATGCGCCCTGTTAAGGACAATCTCGGCCTCAGGATCCCTAGAATTTACAATATCCCCTGTGAGTGTGGAAGCAATTATATAGGTCAGACGGTTCGTACCGTTTCCGACCGCTACACAGAACACCAGCGCCATATTAAATACAGAGAACTGGAGAAATCGGCAATTGCGGAGCACAGCCTCACGAGCAAACATAAAATATTGTTCGGTGAAACAAAAATTCTGTCCCATGCCTCCACGTAATGGGATCCTGTTATTAAGGAGGCTGTTGAAATAAGAATGAACCAAAAGAACTTTAACCGCGATAGCGGATACCATCTGAGCTGTGCATGGAAACGAGCGCTTGATGCAGAGAAGCAGCAGAGACGTTCCTTCCAAGGTTAACGTTCCAACGGAAGCGGTGGCGCCACCGGCGCACAGAGTGACAACGTCTGCGACAGCAGTACGGAATCGCCGTCCAATAGTGGGAAAAGCAGGCGCCAGGTTGAGATTCATAGGAAGAATTCTAAGAAAATGTGACTCATCGACGAAAGAAGTAGCTTACAAAACGCTCGTTCGTCCGATTCTTGAGTATTGCTCATCAGTATGGGACCCTTACCAGGTTGGATTAATAGAAGAGATAGACATGATCCAGCGAAAAGCAGCGCGATTCGTCATGGGGACATTTAGTCAGCGCGAGAGCGTTACGGAGATGCTGAACAAGCTCCAGTGGCGGACACTTCAAGAAAGGCGTTACGCAATACGGAGAGGTTTATTATCGAAATTACGAGAGAGCACATTCCGGGAAGAGATGGGCAACATATTACTACCGCCCACATATATCTCGCGTAATGATCACAACGAAAAGATCCGAGAAATTAGAGCAAATACGGAGACTTACAAGCAGTCGTTCTTCCCACGCACAATTCGTGAATGGAACAGGGAAGGGGGGATCAGATAGTGGTACAATAAGTACCCTCCGCCACACACCGTAAGGTGGCTCGCGGAGTATAGATGTAGATGTAGATGTAGAATCATAAGCCGACCAATCAGAAGCCGTCCACGGGCTATAAAAAAGGCTACCACAGCAGCAGTGAAGACATTCAGTTGCTCCTGACGATGACGATGGAGGTAATCGTCGAAAGCTCGAGATTTTATCCGGAACTGACGCGGCAAGAATACCGAGAATGTTTTACATATAAGTGCCGTCGCGATAAACTTCGTTCCCAGAGTATAAGACTAAATTGACAAAAACTGTAACTCACTTAACACACAGTATACTGAGAAGTCTCAACTGATCTGTCCACTCTGGATGCTGGCGCTGGATGCCACTATCAGAGGCAATGGGAAAAGCAAAGCGAATGGGAGGAAAGCAGCAGTTTATAGTTCCTAATCAAGTACCCTTCTTGTACAGTGATTTTTACACCATTCTCCCAAACAAAGGTAAATAGAAACATCAAAGTCACATGATCTTGGGCGATATGTAACTGTTTCCAAGCCAGGCTTGGGTTTCTAAATGGTTCAAATGACTCTGAGCACTATGGGACTTAACACCTGAGGCCATCAGTCCCCTAGAACTTAGAACTACTTAAACTTAACTAACCTAAGGACATCACACACATCCATGCCCGAGGCAGGATTCGAACCGGCGACCGTAGCGGTTGAGCGGTTCCAGACTGAAGCGCCTAGAACCTCTCGGCCACCTAAGGCCGGCATCTGGTTTCTCAACGTGCACTCAGGATAAAGGGATTTGTTACTACTAATACACTAAGAGTAGGTCAAACGAACAGTAATGAAAATAGCAGATTTCTTAAAATTAATACGCAAAAAAAAAGCTTTCTGTCTCACTGAAGACGATTTTGTGCATATATTGATTGAATTTGTGGTAAGTTCCTGTGGGATCAAACTGCTGAAGTCATCGGTCCCTGTGCTTACACACTACTTAATCTAACTTAAATTAACTTACGCTAAGGACAAGACACACACCCATGCCCGAGGGAGGACTCGAACTTCCGACGGGGGGAGCCGCGCGAACCGTGGTAAGGCGCCCCTAGACCGCGCGGCTATCCCGCGCTGCCACGATGTTCTAAAGTTTGTAACTTTCGAACAGTGAGGTGACAAAATTTATGGAATACCTCCTAACATCGTGTCGGACCTCCTTTTTCCCAGCGAAGTGCAGCAACTGAGCATGGCATGGACTCAACAAGTCGTTAGAGGTCGTCTGCAGAAGTGCTGAGCCATGCTGCCTCTATAGCCGTCCATAATTGCGAAATTGTTGTCGGTGCTGGATTAACCTCTCAATTTTATCGCACAAATGTTTGATGGGATTCATGTCGGGCGATCTGGGTGGTCAAACCATTCGCTCGATCTGTCCAGAGTGTTCTTCAAACCAATCACGAACAACTGTGACCCAGTGACATAGTGCACTGTCATCCTTGAAAATTCCATGGTTCTTTGGGAACGTTAAGTCCACAAATGGCTGCAAATGGTCTCCAAGTAGCCAAACATAATCGGAATCCAGTCCACTCTATGTATACACAGCCGACACCATTACGGAGCCACTACCGGCTTGCACAGTGCCTTGTTGACAAGTTCAGTCTACGGCTTCGTGGGGTCTGTGTCACATTCTAACTGTACCATCACCTCTGACCAACTAAAATCATCAAGAATTTGACTGAGCCACGGTTTTACGGTCCTCTAGGGTTCAATCGACATGGTCACGAGCGCAGGAGATACGCTGCGGGCGGTGTCACGCCGTTAGTAAAGGCGCTCGCTTCGGTCGACTGCTGCCACAGTCCATTAAGGGGCTCCGGAACGCCCTATACTTGCAATGTTAAAATAACGCTTATAAATTACATCTTTCCTCACAAAGTATTTGAGGTAGGAAGTTGAACTTTTTACAGATTATTTATTGGAATATGGGCTACAACCTAACACAGGGATTTTACAAAATTTTAGTTCAGTTATTAAAGATGATTTTTTTCAATTGTAATGAAAATTCACAACTTTTTTGCAATTTTTTATTTATATATTCAAAAATATACAGTTTTTTGGAAAAAGGCTGTGTTAAATTATGCAGAAGGTACTGTGTAACATTTACTGAAAGTTTGAAACAAATATGTTTGGAAGATCCTTAGAAAACATGTAATTAGTATGAGAAAATAAAAGTTTTGGGAATCGAGCGACAAAGATTGGATTAACTTTTTAGTGCATTCCAGGTCCATAGGATGGATTATCTTCATCCTCTGCAAACTCCTCCTCCAGCTTCCTCTTGTTCCTCCTCCTGTTTACTCTTGCTTGTATTTCTAGACTCTTTACAGCCTGTCTGCAGCCCGAAGGCGTTCCTTGTCTAAAGCAAGCATCGCTCGTTGTTGTGTTCGTAGATTTTGCTACAATTTTCTTCAGTTGCAGTTACTGCAACACTGTTCCAAAAGGTGGTCATGTATGAACACTTATCACATTTCAGTTGTATTTCACTAGCAAGTCCTACGTGCTTTATTATGGAGAGTTCCAGACCAACTTCA
The DNA here is from genome assembly GCF_023864345.2 of Schistocerca serialis cubense. NCBI lineage: Eukaryota > Metazoa > Arthropoda > Insecta > Orthoptera > Acrididae > Schistocerca > Schistocerca serialis. The sequence continues at coordinate 436,968,403 of NC_064646.1, forward strand.
CTACAATGATTACATATTACACAATTTGAAAAAATTCCTTTGAGAACCGACATATCAAATATTTCATTCACATCCGATTCGCCCATAAAACATTCATAGTTTTCACTCATTGAACCAAGCTTCTTCTGTGAAGTATTTTCTTTCCCACTTTGACTGCTATGGGCAGGTGTACTTAAGAGGTTAGGTTCACTCACTTGGTTATCGTCTTTATTGTTTACAGTAATAACACATACCTTTGGCTTTCCAACATTTCTCCTTTTCTTAAAAGCCTTCAGAGGATTTCTAATAACTTTACTTTTACTCATTATTATACTTCAACAAAACAGAGACTCAAGAAACAGAATTAATTACGAATATTTTCGAGATAACGACAGAGCAAATAAACATGAAACAATCGACAATCACACCACCGATATATATTGAACCATCACAGATTAGCCACAACACATACTTTATCTCACATCACTAAAATGTACCTGATGAACACGGACGTTAATAATAACACCATTTGACAGCAGTTTAACAGCGCCACAGTGGGTCACGCCCATGTAGAACACATTTCAAAAAAATTTTAAAAATAGTTGTAGTCTTCGGAATTGAATAAATTATATATCTATTAAAAGGTAATAGTCTGCAGATTCAGAAAACGCAAAAAAGTAAAAATTGAACTTTTCATCATTTTGAGCCATTCCGGAGCCCCTTAACGCCAAATTTCGCCGCACTGTCCTAACGTACAAGTTCGTCGTAAGCCCCACAGTGATTTCTGCAATTATTTCATGCAGCGTTGTTTGTCTGTTATCACTGATAACTCTATGTATACGACGCTGCTCTCGGTCGTTAAGTGAAGGTCGTCGGCCTCTATTTTGTCCGTGGTGAGAGGTAATGCCTGAAACGTGGTATTCTCGGCAGGCTCCTGACACAGATGTTCGCGGGATATTCTCCAATGATTTCCGAATTGGAATGACCAGGCGTCATGCTACAACTACCATTCCGCGTTCAGTCTGCTAACCCCCGTCGTGCAGCCATCACATAGCCTTTTATATGAACCACCGGAGTACAAATGACAGCTCCGCCAATTCACTGTCCTTTTATACCTTGTGTAGGTGATATTACCGCCATTCGTTTATGTACATATGGCTATCACATTACTTTTGTCATCTCAATGGATTAATGGTGGAGTCAGACTGATCTACTCTTTGCCGCGCGAGATTAGCCGAGCGGTCCAACCGCTGCAGTCATGAACTGTGCGGCTGATCCCGCGGAGGTTCGAGTCCTCCCTCGGGCATGGGTGTGTGTGTTTGTCCTTAAGATAATTTAGGTTAAGTAGTGTGTAAGCTTAGGGACTGATGAACTTAGCAGTTAAGTCACATAAGATTTCACACACATTTGAACATTTTGATTTACGCCTCAGACTATCGCAATAAGCATTCTATTATATTTGTACAGCATGAACCAAAATACGAGCAGTCGGAAGCCACAGTACGACTGCTTGCATATTACTAGTACAAAAAAATGTGTGTACAAAAATTTCGTCCCGTGAATATTTTCGGTAGAAAATGGACGTCAAAGAACGGCAGTCTGGAGACACTGTGATCACATGTGGGACAAGTAACTATACTCAATAGACATTTGCTCTGCTGCCCGCGCAGTGCGGCTGGTAGAGTTTCGTGTTAGAATACTCGATATCGAGAGTTGGATTGTGGGTGCAGGTGTAACTTTTTTATGCTGAGTGATATTACGCTTGGCTTCTTAATCGTTATGCACCAACTACAGCAGGTCTTACACAAAACAAAAGTAATTTAATACTAACACAGAAATGAAAGCACAGTCGTTTTTATTCATCCGTAACATCAGTGTGCTGCAGAATTGTTGAACGTATTCTGAGTTCGAATACAACAAATTTCCTTGAAATGAAAAGCTCCTGTTCATAAATCAATGCGGCTTTAGAAAGCGCATCGCACATGCGGAATTCAGCTTACACTTTTCTCACACGATATTCTGCGAACTATCGATGAACGACAACAGGCTACTTTCCATATTACCTACATTTTCCGAGGTGCATTTGGCACGCATCCCACTGCAGACTTAACGAACAGTGCCCAGGACATTGTCCTCGACGGCGAATGTTCATCACAGACAAGGTTTTCGTCAGGAGTGGACCAGGGAAGTGTGACAAGACCTGTGTTATTTTCTGTATACATAAATTATCTGAGACGAGCCAGTGTGAGCAGCAGTCTGCGTGTTTGCTGATGACGCTGTGGTGTACTGGAAGGTGCCGTCGTCCAGTGACTGTAGGAGGGCAGAGGATGACTTAGACCAAATTTGTAGCTGGTGTGATGAATGGCAGCCAGCTTTGATGTAGAAAAATGGAAGTTAATAACCATGAGTAGAGAAAACAAAAACGTAATGTTCGAATACATCATTAGCAGCGCGCTGTTTTACAGTCGAGTCGATTAAATATCTAGGCGCATCGTTGCAAAGCGATATTAAATGAAACGAGTATGTGAAGATTGTAGTAAGGAAGGCGAATGATCGACTTCGGTGTAGTGGGAGAAATTTAGGAAAGGGTGGTTCACCTGTAAAGGAGACCGTTATATAGATAGAGCACTAGTGCGGTCCATTCTTCAGCAATGCTCGATTGTTTGGGATCCGCACCAGCCTGATTAAAGGAAGACATCGGAGCAATCCAGAGGCCAGCTGCTAGATTTGTTACCGGTAGGTTCGAACAACACACGATTACTACGGAGATGCTATTTGAACTCAAAGGGCAGGTGATGCTATTTTCAAGAAACACTGCGAATAAAATTTAGGGAGCCGGAATTTGAAGCTTTCTGCAGAATGATTCTACACTCATGCTCATAAATGAAGGATAATGCTGATACATGGCGAAACAACGCTCTGGTGGGCGGTTTGCAGGTTTAAATCACCTAGGTGTGTGACCATGCAGTGCATTTGACCTGCGGTCGTGACACGGTGGCGTTGGCAGCAGTCCACATACGGAGAGGTGTGTTGGTGCATGTCAGAGTACGATGCAGCGAGAAAGTGTGCAGACGTTTTCACACGTCCTACTAGTGTCTGTGTGTTGAAAATGGTTCAAAGTACACGTATTGATGACGTTATGAGGGGTAGAATACTAGGGCGACTGGAGGCTGATTAAAGACAGCAGGTCGTAGAATGGGCCCTCCGTGTGCCACAAAGTGTGATCTCACGATTATGGCAACGATTCCAGCAGACAGGAAACGTGTCCAGGCGCTACAGTGCGGGACGTCCACAGTGTACAACACCACAAGAAGACCGACATCTCACCATCAGTGCCCGCAGACGGCCACGGAGTACCGCAGGTAGCTTTGCTCGGGACTTTACTGCAGCCACTGGAACAGTTGTCTCCAGACACATAGTCTATAGACGACTGAACAGACATGATTTATTAGCCCAACGACCTGCAAGGTGCATTCCACTGACCCCTGGTCACAGGAGAGCCCATAAAGCCTGGTGTGAAGAACACAGTACATGGTCACTGGAACAGTGGTCCCGGATTATGTTCACGGACGAGTCCAGGTATAGTCTTAACAGTGATTCTCGCCGGGTTTTCATCTGGCGTGAACCAGGAACCATGTACCAACCCTTTAATGTCTTCGAAAGGGGCCTATATAGAGGTCGTGGTTTGATGGTATGGGGTGGGATTATGATTGGTGCACGTACACCCCTGCATGTCTTTGACAGAGGAACTGTCAGGTGTATCGGGACGTCATTTTGCACCAGTATGTCCGCCTTTTCAGGGGTGCAATGGGTCCCACCTTCCTCCTGATGAATGATAACGCACGGCCCCACCGAGCTGCCATCGTGAAGTAGTACATTGAAAAAGAAGATATCAGGCGAATGGAGTGGCCTGCCTGTTCTCCAGAACTAAGCCCCATCGAGCACGTCTGGGATGCTCTCGGTCGACGTATCGCTGCACGTCTTCAAACCCGTAGGACACTTCAGGAGCTCCGACAGGCACTGGTGCAGGAATGGGAGGCTATACCCCAGCAGCTGCTCGACCACCTGATCCAGAATATGCCAACCCGTTGTGCGGCCTGTGTACGTGTGCGTGGTGATCATATCCCATACTGATGTCGGGGTACACGCGCAAGAAACAGTGGTGTTTTGTATCACATGTGTTTCGGGACGGTTTTCTCAACTATCACCAATACCGTGGACTTACAGACCAGTGTCGTGTTCCCTATGTGCCTATGCTATTAGCGCCAGTTTTGTGTAGTGCCACGTTGTGTGGCACCACATTCTGCAATTATTCTTAATTTATGAGCATGAGTGTACTACCGGCAACGTTCATTTTGCGTAAGGATCACGAACATACGAACATTAGGGCTCATACGGAGGCTACAGACAGTCGTTTGTGGAACAGGAGGCGAAGTGGTAACCTCCGCACCGCACCATACGGTAGCTTGCGGAGTACGGATGCAGACGTAGATGTAGAGTGTCATCACTGCTTAATTTCTTCGTCTCATATCCTTCCCCTCCAAAGTAAAATAGCGAACTGACTCCAGTCCTCTTTTTTTCTTGACTGATCCCTGCGTCTTTTATCCAAGGTAGTTCTCCTGCGCCCATGCGTATCACACAGCTACATGGTCTAAGTGTTTTGTTTCACAGTACGCTGTCTCAGGAACATTCGTAGGAGTTCTCCCTGGCGGTGTTCATTCATGTAACACGGTGTGGGGCGAGAGTCAACTCTCGGTAGCGGCCGACGTAGCCCGTACAATAGGCTCTGCTACCCAGGACAGCAACTGCGTGTTACCGGAGTACTATCGTCGGTATCGAAGGATTGTGGTCGTTTAATCACTCATCGGCTATACACTGTGTGGACATGGATAACAGCATAGTCCTTCGACCAGGGAAGGTCGTGGATGTCAATGACTGCTTTCAGGTACTGCGAAGGTAGCCAGCCAGACACCATCATTTCGGCTCAACAAGCCTGAGATAGATGTCTCCAAATCTTCTGAACAGTACTTGCGAGATCGTCAGTTCACAGCGACCGAGTACTGCATACCAGTCAAGTAGCAAATTCGAAGGTCATCTTGGCTAACGGTAGCAGCCCTTCACAGGTTCGACCACGCAACTGAGATACTGCAACCTAAAGACTGACCCAGAAGCCTCAGTATTTATTACTGCTGGTAGGAAGCAATGACGTTATACAAGAGTGGCCATGACGGAATGTGGCCTACTCTGCTGGACTCATCACTAGTTTTCACCAGCCCTCTTTTTCGAAAGAGTGGCTTTAAGGACTGCAACTTGTTGCCTTTCCGCCATATCAGCAGGTTGATAGGTGATCTTATGAAACCTTCACCCTCCCTTGCGAAATCAAGGTGTTCTGTTAGCATGACGTTATGTCCTCACTGAGCTCATGTTGTTGAGCTTACGATTCAGGCCTCTCTCGCACGAGGTGAGGCAATAACTTCTAGGTTTTCTTTGCTATTCTCAATGTCGGTTTTCTGCCTGTTTGTCGTTCTGATTACGATTTGAATCATTGGACTATGATAATATTTTGTATTTGCCTGTGATACACTTCTGCTGCGTAACATTTTCCTCTTCCTTAAAGAATTCTTCCCGAATTTTTCTTAATTTGCCACTGACACAGTTTCACGATATGCATGTTGCATCGATACACACTGTACAACTTTCTGTTATTTAAATATCTGCAAAATTTTTGTTCCATTCTTAATTCTACATTGTCTCTGCTGAGTCCTTATTCTCCAATAAAAGTTTACAGTCTTACTTACTTTCCAGTTTTTGTTCCTTATTACTACTATTTCGCCACTTGACAGGTGTTTGATGGATTAGTGATTCAGGGGGATGAGTGGTTTTTCTTCTCAAGCAAAACTAGAATGCATAAACTAATAGTAGAACTATGACAGGACTGGTAGTGTAAATGCTTACGGTCGTGATGTTATGTAGTCATTGGTCCGCTTTGTTCTGAATATGTTGCAACATCTGTTCTTCCAAAATTCGTCCTTTTTGTGACGCTTTCAACTCGTCTAGTGACTGCAATAGGTCAAGGCTTATGGTGTTGTTGAGGACTGTTAGGCTTTTGGAGGGAACACCCACCCACGCCAAGTAGGCTGAGAGAACTGGATCATGGTCGTACGTATTATAGTAGCTAGAAGATGAAATGGTGCTATATCACAAGTTGTATCATTTATTAACGGGTCAATATTTTGCAGTTCTACTTTGGTCATGCCCATTGGTTCCCCATTTGGTATTAGGTTTAGATGACATCTTCCAGTGAGAGAGCTGAATACATTCATTGTGCTAGCGTTCACTGGAAATGTGGCTGTGGGGCCAGCACCTCCAGTTGCAGTCTTATACTTCCATTTCCCCTAATAATAACTGTACTTTAATGTATATCTCTGTGGCTGGAAAAATTGTAATTCTTTCTCTTATACATTCTTGTTCAAATGGTTCAAATGGTTCTGAGCACTATGGGAATTAACATCCGAGGTCATCAGTCCCCCAGAACTTAGAAATACTTAAACCTAAATAACCTAAGGACAACACACACATCCATGCCCGAGGCAGGATTCGAACCTACGACCGTAGCAGTCGCGCTGTTCCGGACTGAAGCGCCTAGAACCGCTCGTCCACCGCGGCCGGCTATCCATTCTTGTAACTCTGCTAATGAAATGAGGATGTAAGTTTCCCTTTGTTCTGTGGTTAATAAACTTTCTTGCGTTTGTATTTAGATTTATTTGTTTATAGTTCCCATTTTATCAGATAAGGGTGGACAGTGAAAAACTGGAATCGCATATACCTGACCACTATCACATACTGAATAGATACATTCAGTTTCCCTCTATCTGAACTTACTTCGAATGTGTGTACATGTACAGAAAAAAATACTACCCTACTGAATACAAATTTCTGAACTCTATTATACATGATACACTCTAAGAGCAAAAACGAAGTACCATGAAGCAATTATCTGAATAGTTCTTAAATCGGTACATATGACGTGCACATTCAAACAAACAGATTACAATTTCAGAAAAACTGGACAGAAATTGACATGATATCCGGCAGTAGAACATCCAACAACTGTATAAATCAATGCCAAGCCGAATAACTACCTGCATAAGGGCCAAAGGTGGACTAACGGGTTACTTACTTGCTCAATTTGTGTACCTCTTTTTCTTGAATAAACCATCCATCTTTTCTAAAATTGTAATCATTTGTTTGTCTAACTGTACGTCACAGCCATCGATTTCTCTCCCATTCAGATAATTCATCTGTGGCCCGTTTTCGTTTATTGTTGTAGAGTGTACATAACACTTAAAGATAATCAATGTACAGCAAATTCTAAAACAATATAAACAATCTGATCGTAAATTTAGTTATCTGAATGCGTAAGGCATGTCGTGTATCTCTTCATCATCAGTAGATACCTACTTCCTCGTGTTTTTGGACACTTTTCTCGAGAGTGGTGCAGCTGATGGAACTTAGGATAATGCATCAACAGCTACTTTGAGTGGTTTAGTCCTGCTAATAGTTGTTTTTTTTTTTTTTTTTTGTTTAACTGCAACTTAATATTTACTAATGATCTTATTTCAGTGACTTGGAATAAGCTGTGATACTTAGTTAATTTTCTTTTTTCGTTTTGCCCTTTTGTCTGTACAGGCTCGTTAATAATACCAACTATGGGACCCAACATCTGAGGTCATCAGTCCCATAAAACTTAGAACTACTTAAACCTAACTAACCTAAGGACATCACACACATCCATGGCCGAGGCAGAATTCGAACCTGCGACCATAGCGATCACGCGGTTCCACACTGAAGCGCCTAGAACCGCTCGGCCACAGCGGACGGCTATTATTGTTAATATGTATTTATTCCCCGTAGAGTTCCATTAAATGGTCCTATGATGTCCAATTCAGTCATTTTAAATGGCTTGTTCGCTTCTGCCAATCTTTGCAGTGGCTAAGATCAGCCCATTGTGCAAAAAGTATACAATTTTTATGCACTCTTCCATATCACATTTGCTAGTTTCCCAGCATTATTTTTTGGTGACTCTCCCCTCCATAGTTCTGCGATCACCATCAACTACTAACATGTGGTGAAGTGCTTGTTGCAAAATTTAAGCATTGAACACTGCTGGAACTACGACATATGGTCCACACTTTGTCTATCTGTGAAGTAAGCCATCATGACATGAACAGTGACTGCAGTTTGAATGCCTGGCACTCTACTTCACACACTTAAGACTTCTGCCATTCAGCTACATTTTTACCTATTGTTTGCAGTACTCTGATTTTTCTGCTCATCGTGTCCACATTTGTATGCTGGTTTCTGAATTACTTCATACTCAGATTCACTCAGTTTGAAGACACATCTCATTAATCTACTAGAAGGATCCATCAATTCTAACAACTATTGTCGCACTGCATGATCTGTTACTCCTTTTAACTTTTGGCCACAAATGGCAGTGAAAGAAGGTAATACTGTAAATCACTGCTACCATCTCCTTTTCTGTAATGAAATTATTCTGTTCTGCTTTGTTGAGTTGTCTAGATGTATGAGTATAAGTCACAGTGCGTTCTTTACCATCTAAATTTTGACTGAGAATGTACCTAAGGGCACTATCACTAGCATCACAAGAAAGAATGAGTTCTTTTTCAACACCTGGGATATCAGTACTGGATCTGATGTTAGTATTTTTTTTCAGTGTCTCAAATGCTGATTGGCAATCTGTTGTCCATTTGAATTTTATACCTTTTTACAATAACCAGTTCAATGGTTTGGCAATTTTTGAAAAATCTTTAGTGAATTTCTTATAACAACTGCATAAGCTTAGAGAAATTTTGTATGTGGTTAGCTGTTTGCAGTGGTGCGTTTTCATGGACTACTGAAATTAATTGGAGATCAGTTTTCACACCTTCTGTTCTAATTACATGGCCAAGGCACTAAAATTTTCTTTTAGAAATGGTTTTTATCCGCATGGAGCATCAGAGATGCTGTCCATAGTCTGTTGAATACGTCTTCCAAATGCTTGATGTGTTATTCCATATCTCTCGAAAATACAATGATATCGTCTGAATACCCCATACATTTTGTAGGGGGGAAAATGATGATATTTTCTCTACATGAACTAATATTATGTTCTGTATTCGTTCTACCAGTTGCTGGTCAAAACACTCATACATCAATAGTTTCAGGTGCTTCTATTCATGATATTGTTTCCTATAGACTGGGTAAGGAAGGAACATGGGTTTAATGTCCCATCGACATCGAGGTCATTAGAGATGGATCACAAGTTCGAATTTTGTCAGGTATGGGGAAAGAAATTAGCTGTGCACTTTCAAAGAAACCATCTTGGCATTTACTTGGAGAGATTTAGGAAACTCATGGGAAACCTAAAGCTGGATGGCCGGATACTCATTTGAACCATTGTCCTCCACTGTGGCACTTCGCTTTCTACGCCAGACCATAGCCTAACGTGATTCCAAACAGTCTTGTGCCAAGTACACAAGCCTTCTACAAATGTCACATGTAGTTGGGACTACTTAGTACATGGCAACGCATGGCGTGATAAATTACAAAATTTGCACTCCACTGGCATTAAATACACTTCCCTGGTATTTTCTCTAAAGAATAGTAAGTCTGCAGGTTCCTGCGGTTTAACAGATGACACTGCGTAAGTAGAATTAATGTTCCTGTGATTAGACATGGCCACAAGCAATAACACAGTCGGAAAGGCCAACAGAATAACGCTCACTCCATCTCCATGGAGGTCCAGATGGTGATGACGATGATGCTGCAGACGTGGTTCTGCTAAGGCGGCGGCAGCCTACACACACACTTCTGAATCCAATCTGTAGAGACCTGGGTTGACACTCCTGTTATTGTTGGGATAGAGGAGTGTGGAGTGCTGTGGAGTAGTCCGATCGGCACGCTGGTTGCTAGTGATACAACATTATCCTAACAACAATATCTAGCTTTAAATTTTATAATCCCGTTCTCTTCCCTGTGGCAGCACCCACGCTAGCGACAGTGCAGCACATGGCCTTGGAATCTGGTCAAGCTGTGCCAGCAATCTTGGGATGATGTTTCCCTGGCGACGTCCGTTCTAGTAACACGGCGTCGACCGGGTGGTAGGTCTTGCTGGCAGCCGGCAAAGTCCTCACATCAGGCGTTGCTGTCCAGGACAGTGACTACGTGTTACCAGAGCATAACAGTGGACATCGAAGGGATGTGCTCAGGTAATCTCTCCGCAGCACTGTGTGGAGATGGACAACAGCGTCGTCTTTCCACCAAGAAGCGCCGGGGATGTCGCTGACAACCATATAGGTACTTGTTGGGGTCGACAGCAGTTAGTGCACTTCTCGGATACTGCAACGATGCACTAAACACCATCAGTTCAGTTCCGCAGGCTGAAGGTTAAAGTCTCCTAGTCTTCTCAATAGTAGGTGCGATATCGGCAGCTCACAGCCAATGAGAACGGCATACCAAACAGGTAGCAGCTTCTAAATTCGAAGTCATCGTGCCCTCGCAGCTGAGGCAATGCAACCTGAATACTTACGTAAAGTCTCAGAAGCTACTGGTTTGAGACAATGACATTATGTCAGGCCGGCCATCACCGAATGTGGCCTACTTCTCTGGACTCATCAGTAATCTTCACCATCCCTCTATTTCGAAAGAATGGCTTTCAGGGCTTCAAATTGTTGCCTTTCCACCGTATCAGCAAGCTTATAGGAGATCTTGTCAAATTTTTCTCTGACTCACGAGATTAAGCTGTGCTATTGGAGTGACGTTATGACTTCTCCTTGAGGAGGTCGTGCTGCTGAGTTTACGATTCAGACCTCACGCTTGCACGGGATGAGTCATTATCTTCTGGGTTTATTACGCTATTCTCAATGTCGCCTTCCAGGCTGTTTGTCGTTCTGATTGGGAAGCGAGGCGTTGGCCTTGCTTGCCCTGGCTTGGCGCTGGTTGGAGTGGACTTTGATAAAATTGAACATTTGCCCGTAATACATTTCTGCTGTGTAATACCAACAACAACGACTTCATGAAAGCTGTAGTATAGACTTATGAACTAAAGTTCACTCATGAGGGCACCTTCGATATGCACATGATCCACCACTGATATGAAGTTAATCCACACATCATACGACACTGTGGATATAATTTCCGCTTTAACATTGCAGTATGGGCCGAAACATTTGGCGATAGTATCCTGGGTCCATAAATGTTGCCAGGCTGGTTGACTGTGCGGAGGTATCATGTATTTCTCCAAAACCAATTTCCTTGAAGCACTAGAAAATGTTCTATTTCATTTGTTTTGTAAATAAAAACTTACTTTTCTTGCTTCTGCACTGCACAGCATTTTATTTCTCCCAGACGCGTTTCGCTTTTATCAGTTTATGGCATCATCACGGTGATAGTTCTTCGTGATTTTGGTTGATATCTGTGTTCTCTCTTATCTGGTCACATGCTGGAGGTCGCACTACAGCTCTATTTACGAAAGATAAACACAGTTTTACGTTCAGAACTTTTTTCTTCCCGTTTTTTATCCAGTTTCCCCTTATTGTTGTGAGGCAGCCTTCTGTCACTAATTATGTGTATTTGATAGAAAACTCTGATTTCAAGACTTAGCTACTTTGAGTTCACTGTGTGTCTCATCCAAACAAGATGAAACATGGGAAGAAAAAAGATCGGAACATAAAAACATGCTTATGTTTCTTAAACAGAACTGTAGTGCGACCTCTAGCATGAGAGGAAACGCAGCTGCCAACCAAAAACGCGAAAAACTATCCCACTGATGATGCCTTAAAGTGAAAAAGGCGAAACGCGTCTGGAAGAAATAAAGTACAGTGCAACAATAAAGGGCGGTTTTTATTTACAAAACAAATATTTCTGTGCTTGTTGCGGATGATTGAGACGTAAACAAAGTCGTTATTCTAGTTCATGTTTGGCAGAGGTTGTATTTCCAACATGGTGTCGCTCTCCACGGTTTAAAATAATTGTGTGACTGTATTTACGCAATGACATTTCCAAGAAATGGCTCGGTCAAGAAGGGTCTGTTTTATAACCCTCACGTGCACTTGATGTAAATTTCCTTGGTTTCTTCAGTCGTTTTCTTAACACGTTTGTTCAACACTGCCGGTGATTGTGGAACAACTATTGGCATGCTTCCATGCTGCTCTTGTAGCTGAGGATGCAGATACGCCGCAAAGAGTTCATAGAAGCATGATCAAGCGAGTCGCCAATTGTATGGAGATGCAGCGAGGTGGCTTCATCATCTGCTTTGAGACCAAAGCATTTTGTGAAAGAGTTTCTGTCGCTGACACTTACGAGGGGCGTTCAGAAAGTAAGCTCCGATCGGTCGCGAAATGGAAACGACTGTGAAAATCCGATAAAGCTTTGCACAGATGTGTTGGGTAGTGTCTCTAGTATAACCCCAGTTAGCATCACGTCGCTCTTCTCATTTCTGAGCTCGCAGTGGGTGCGTAAAGATGTCTAGAAAATAGTGTCTGCCGCCAAGTACGAGGGCCTGGTGAGAAATTTCGCCTGAAGCTATGCAGCTAACATTACATAACTGTCGTGCTGTTTCGTCTTCACGACAATTCTCAGCCGCATTCTGCAGGGGCAATGAAGATGCTCCTGCATCGTTTTCAAATGGAAATGTTAGATTACCCACAATACAGTCCGCAATCGTCTCCCCCTGAGTTTCATCTCTGGTCACATGAACCGCTGTCTTTGAAGACAACATTTTGACACAGACAACGAGGTGTAGGCCAGCGTGGAGAATTGGCGGAAAGCACTGGCGGCTGCCTTCTATGATGAGGCTATTGAAAAGTTGGTACAACGCTATGACAAAAGTCTAAGTCAGAACGGCGACTACGTAGAGAAGTAGCTGAAAGGTGTAGCTAATTGTTACAAGTAAAACATTTCTGATGTTCACTGTGGTTTCAATTTGGCAATCAATCGGAGCTTACTTTCTGAACAGGCCTCGTATTTAAAATTAGCCGCAGTGACCGGTGTTACCTGATATGTTTAATACCTGCCACACAAAGTAACTATCTCTATGCCTATTACCATTTTGAATTCATTTATTTTCGCAAACTTTGTATTTTACCTTTAAGAAAACATGATTAGCTCCGCCATCTGTTGTTACATTTTGCGATAAGTATCTCACTGCGCTTTTTGAAAAATTCATCTTCAAGTGTTTCAGCTTGGTGTTCACTGTTTCAAGCAGAGCTGTGTTCGAGCACGACTCGAAATATTCGAACAGTTTACATCGCAATTCGGACAAATCTTGGGTTGTTTTCGATCTTTTCATCGACCCACAATCTATTGACTTCTATTGGTACTATATCCACGACTGGCCTTAACGTTTGTATGGCACTGTGGATTTAAATAATAAAAATAAATGTGAAACACAGATTGAGATATCTTCTAGGGCTTATGTCACATGCCACTAATCAATAAATAAGAGTTTGTAATCATATTTCTCTCAAATTCTCGAGCTTTTGCTCGTCCTGCGATCTAGTGACGTCTGATGGTACTACCTCCAAGACGATATTGCCGCTGTTATTTATTCTCGCGATAAGAATTCCAGTCAGTTTGCCACGATATACTTTGTTTGTTAAGCTCTTAATTTTTCATTAATTTTCTTCATTGTTTCATCTAAATGTAGACATGAACTTTGAAGAAAATCAGTCACGTACTTTACGAGATGTTTGGTAGCAACATTTCCCCTTTATGTACTTCGTATATATATTCATATATATGATGTGTATTAAAATATATGTATATTCTATGCATGCCCAAATGTTCAATAGCGGATCGTGCAGAAATTTGAAGTGAATCGGCCAAGAACTTCTAGAGATTTTTGGTAATAACCTTTCCGCTTTATATATTACGTCCAACATGTTTCAAATCAGGTTACAAAATTTAAGTAGACAGTGATCTTCCTCTCGTCTTGAAGGTAAAGTGTGCAAAATTTCATCAAAATCGGAAATAAAACTGTAGATTTCTGGTATGGAACGACTATTGCACGCGTGCCAACATTTCAATGGAAAGGTGCGAACTAGCTGTAGTAATACGTCGTTGCAGATCTGTCGGTTGTAGTTAGTACGTCCTTCTAGAAAGAATCTTTCGGCATTTGCCATAGGGAAAAAGTCTACAGGCGTCAAATCCGGCGAACGGCCAGCCAAGGTACAGGTGCTCTGCGTTCAATCCAATAATTTAGAAACAATTCGTGAAGACATGCTGTAGTACTTCGTGCACTATGGGCTGGACAGCTATCATGTTAGTGCCACAGTATCCTCCTAGTCTACGGAGGAACGTCTTCTAGAATCCGTGGAAAATTGTCTGTGGCTACGATACTTGATACTTGTTCGCATTCAGTGTTTCGTCTGAAACATGTGCCTATGAGCTTATGGCTCAGTGTCCCACACCACACGTTTATACTCCATGGACGCTGACGTTCCACCAGACGAACCCATCGTGGACTACCAACAGACCAATAGTGCACGTTCGGTGGTTTAACTGGTCATTACTGGTAAATTTCCCTTCATTACTAATCAAGAAACACTATACAGTTGGAGTACCCTGTCTTAACGCCCATGTACAGAATTTAACACGATTCTCACAATCGTTTCCATGCAGCTCGTGATGGAGACAGACGTGATAGGGGTGGAGTCTGTTTCGATGGAGAATGTGTAGGAAATCTCCCAGACTGATGCCACTTTCCCGTGCGATTTCGCGGGAGCTAACATGCGGATCAACTGCAAAAGCAGTAAGAACATTAGTCTTCCCTCTTCTGCTGCCGACTGTTTCTTCCGTTACGTTGCCTAGGTGTTACGCTGCCACTTTCACGTAACTGGGTGAAGAGGTTGATAAATAATTGCCGAGATGGCTGACGTCTGTTAGGATATCTCGCCGTATACGAACGAACTGCATTCTTCCTACACTCTCCATACACCGTGAGCATGTCGGCTTTTTCTGCATTGGTAAATCCCATCGTCCACTCACGACCCACTGCTTGGCCCGTCACACACTAATTGACTAGCAAGTCGCATTGCACTGAACGAACACACAAGCACACTGTAAGCAAACACAATAACGTCGTGCCTAGAAACTATGCAGGTTAAATAGCACAGACAAGTGTCGGTGTGCAAACTTTCCTTAATGCTATATCTAGTAAGCGACTAGCACCAGAATCCTGTAACAAACAAAACTGACATTCTAATTTGCCCTGCTTTTGGTTTGCTAATGTCAGTAGGCATTGTTCCATCTAGAAAACTGTACGTTTGCACAAAAATACGCTAACTGTTAGTATAATCTGTTTACTAGCTAACAATACGAGCCCCAGACTACCAATGCATTCTGTGAAAACCGTATATCAATACACTTTCCATTTCCGCAATATCTGCCGTGTAAGTTTTAAGTGATTCACTCTGTACAATTGCTAGGACTGATCTCCCTTAAAAACTGGCGTTATATTGAATTATTTCATTATCAGTGATTAATTTTGTCACTAAATTAAATACATTAATGTTCTCCGCATTTCACTAATAGACGCTCACATTCATGTTTTCATTTAATAAGATAATTCATTAAAACGAAAAGGGAACAGCCAGTCTAGCGCTGTTTGTGCTTTCTGAGAACACTCCACATAAATAGAACTTCCCACTTACGTAATATCTGAGGTGCAAGTTTTAAGTGTTTTACTCTTTACACATATATTATAACTGGGCACTTATACTGAACTTGGTGAGTATGTTTAATATTTCCATATCGATAAGTATTTAGCTATTTCTTAATATCATAAGCAATTTATTTTTAATAGATTATTACGATAAGTATTTAGCTATTTCTTAATATCATAAGCAATCTATTTTCAATAGATTATTACTCTCCATGAGCATTTCTAAAATATGTATATGAAGATGATATCTATTCTTTCGGATATGTCCGAAAGAACAGATACCATCTTCATATATATATATATATATATAGTTATGGCTCACCGGCCATTTGACCATCTTCTTCCGTGCGGATGCACAAACTCTTACGGGAATCGGCAAAAAGCTGCGAGTAATGAGTATAATGGGCAGGGGCACTATGAAAATAGTGCGGGACAATAAGTTGAGAATGTGGCTCACACGGGAGGCGTGCCAGAGATAAGTCCCTGCAGTCACACTATCCTCTGTGTGCTCGATGGCTCAGAAAGCTGGCACGGTAGCTCAGCGTGTTCGGTCAGAGAGCTAGTAGGGCCTCTGTAACAAAAAACTGAGTGGAAGGATCAACAAACAAACTAGAACGGATGTCATGTAACGTCCGCAACAACCAAACACAACGATCAACAAGGAGAAAAAAAAAGATGTATAGAGCGTCTGCCAAATAAACTAGGAGATCCCGGATTCGAGTCCCGGTCAGGTAACTCATTTTCACCTGTCCCAATTTACTTATCAACGCCTGAATGCAGCTAGGGGTATTCGTTTCATTGTAATTTATTTCTAAAATGTCTGCCCAATAACTGCTATGTTGCACTTTCGAGAAACTGTGGTTCTAGAACATCTGTCATTCAGGAAACAGTGAGTATCATAGTTTCAAATGAAATTATAAAATGAAAAAAGAAAAACCCCTAGGTCCAAAAGCAATCTCTTGAACTCGAGTACTCTAGTGCAAAACTCTACCCACGGTACTGACTGTTCAGCACAGCTGCATCTGTATTGGTTCAAGATACCTGTCGTATATGTGATTATATTGTTGCCGAATCGTTTTACTTTTATATCCATTTTCTACCGAAAATGAACTCAGAAGAAATTTTCTTAAGGACACTTTTTAACTGTTAGTCTGCAAAGACTCAGACAAGGGTATCTGACTGCATGAATTTTGGTCGACTCATCATAATGTGGTTTCATGTAATACATTGCATCTTCTGTTTTGTAGTAAAAGCTGGAAAATGTACTATGTGTATAATTTTGTCACGTAATTGTATACGATCAAATGTTCTCCACCCGAAACAAAAAAGACAAGAATGAGTAATTTTTAGTGAATATCTCAGCAAATGAGCACATCTTTTTCAAAAGAAGTCACTATATACATAAACTTTTATGTGATAGATGAACTGGCTGGTTCAAATGGCTCTAAGCAGTATGGGACTCGACATCTGAGGTCATCAGTCCCCTAGACTTAGAACTACTTAAACCTAACTAACCTAAAAAAATGGCTCTGAGCACTATGGGACTTCTTACTTCTGTAAAATATCTCGGAGTATGCGTGCGGAACGATTTGAAGTGGAATGATCACATAAAATTAATTGTTGGTAAGGCGGGTACCAGGTTGAGATTCATTTGGAGAGACCTTAGAAAATGTAGTCCGTCAACAAAGGAGGTGGCTTACAAAACACTCGTTCGACGTATACTTGCGTATTGCTCATCAGTGTGGGATCCGTGCCAGATCGGGTTGACGGAGGAGATAGAGAAGATCCAAAGAAGAGCGGCGCGTTTCGTCACAGGGTTATTTGGTAACCGTGATAGCGTTACGGAGATGTTTAGCAAACTCAAGTGGCAGACTCTGCAAGAGAGGCGCTCTGCATCGCGGTGTAGCTTGCTCGCCAGGTTTCGAGAGGGTGCTTTTCTGGATGAGGTATCGAATATATTGCTTCCCCCTACTTATACCTCCCGAGGAGATCACGAATGTAAAATTAGAGAGATTCGAGCGCGCACGGAGGCTTTCAGACAGTCGTTCTTCCCGCGAACCATACGCGACTGGAACAGAAAAGGGAGGTAACGACAGTGGCACGTAAAGTGCGCTCCGCCACACACCGTTGGGTGGCTTGCGGAGTATAAATGTAGATGTAGATGTAGATGAACTTCTAAGGTCATCAGTCCCCTAGAAATTAGAACTACTTAAACTTAACTAACCTAAGGACATCACACACATCCATGCCCGAGGCAGGATTCGAACCTGCGACCGTAGCGTCGCGCGGATCCAGACTGTAGCGCCTAGAACCGCTCGGCCACCCCGACTGGCAACTAATGTAAGGACATCACACACATCCATGCCCTTGGCAGGATTCGAACCTGCGACCCTAGCAGCCGCGTGGTTCCGGACTGAAGCGCCAAGAACCGCTCGGCTACCGCGGCCAGCTCATAGAAGAGCTGTTTAGTGCTTTAAAAACAGATTAACAATTTTGCATCTTGAATAAAGATTGTCGAATGTAACCAACTACAGGTGAAATATTTCTCCTAACTGTCGTTGTACATAAATATGATAGCTTTACCTAATAAAATAATTGCAAAGTCAGTATTATTGACAACTATATATCCCTTATGATGTATACAGAGGCTTATGTTATCCACGGCTGATGAGTCAAAACCAAATCAATGGATTAATGTAGAAGCAAGTAGGGTCCATAACCCACAGGTCTGTGGATCGAAACCACACTGTACTACAATTGTAGTACAGAGTCGTAGGACTGTTTTACAGTATTTATTAAAAGTACTGTGTGGTCTAAAACCAACCTTGCAGCAATTTAACTCGTGAATATGACATATTTCGATGATAATAAACGGAAAGCTCTTACCACAGATAAAGATCTTACAGAGCATAAAATTTTACAATATAAAACTTATTATATAATATTTATTTGTATGACAGATACTGAACCAAAGCAATTAATGTAACTTCCGTTCAGCAATAAATCATCTGGCAAAAAAAATAGCTGTTGACCTCGGAACGCGACTCAAGTAGCAAATGGTAACACATCACTGTACCAACTTACAAGGCATAGTTGTCTTAAACCTATCTCAGAATGAACGTTGCTAATACATACATTGCAACTAGAGAAAATGCACTGCATAGAATATGGTTGTGGTTATTGAGATGTTGGCAAAATGAGTGATCAAATGTTCTAGTGTGTGTGAATTCCTAAGAGGCCAAACTGCTAAGGTCATCGGTCCCTAGACTTACACACTACTTAAACTAACTTATGCTAAGAGCAACACAAACACCCATGCCTGAGGGAGGACTCGAGCCTCTGCAGGTGTGGCTGCGCAGTCCGTGAAATGACGCCTCAAACCGCGGGGCAACTCCGCGCGGCAATGAGTGATGTAGCAAGTATACAACTGGTTTTGACAACCAGCAATAGGTGACAGTCCAACTGGAGAATGACAGTCAATCCTATTGTGGTGAGGATCAACCTGTTAATTAAGGATAATTTCATGCCACAAGCCCTTGATCAAAAATCTACTCTCGAAGTTTGCCCATCCGCAGCCGGGTTATCGGAGAAATCTGCCATGTTCACCATAAATGGAAGTGAACCTCCAATGTATAAAATAAAGTGTGACGAAGACACAGAATTCTAATATAACATGGTGGCAAAACGATTACAAGATTTATTTTTGTAGGGCTGTCAAATAAATACTGTGTTAGAAGCTAGTTTGGGAGATGGTTTTGAAGAGTACTTAGAAAGCCAGTGATTTCATACTCCTTTGACTACCCGCGTAGTCGAATTGTTAATGAACATACCCTGGGCGCTTCAGTCTGGAACCGCCCGACCGCTACGGTCGCAGGTTCAAATCCTGCCTCGGACATGGATGTGTGTGATGTTCTTAGGTTATTTAGGTTGAAGTAGTTCTAAGTTCTCGGGTACTGATGACCTCAGATGTTAAGTCCCATGGTGCTCAGAGCCATTTGAACATATCCTAATGAGGGGGATCTGGGTTCGATTCCCAGTACTGCCAGGGATTTTTCCTTGGTGGCAGGACTGGACCAAGGTGCACTGAGCCTCATGATTCCAAATAAGGAGCTACCTGCTTGAGAGGTAGTGGCTTCGGGGTCGAAACCTCGTCAACGGCCGGAAGTGAGTTGTCCTAACACCGTGCCCCTCCATACAGCATTCGACAATCAATGACTGAGGATGACACGGCAGTCCGTCGACTATCGCGTGGTCTTCAGGGCCTGATGGCAGTGTTCTCTTTTTTTCGTTTTCATTTTCTGTAGACATTTCTTTCAACAACACGATATTGGAGCGCCTGGCGACTACATCCGTTATGAAACACAGGAAATGTATTCACAGTTGCAAATACGGGTAACTGAAGAATGCAACGAAAGCATTGAAACATTGTGCCAGACCAGGACTCGCACCCGCATTTCTCGCTTGTCGCGATCTGTCGCCTCAATCATTTCGGATATTCGTGTGCGCTTCATGGCGGGACTCAAACTTCCACATATCGTTCATACGTCATTAATCTACACTCGAGCATCCGTTCATGTCCGAAGAGACATTGGATCGTATTTCTTAAGAGCACAGGCACTGTAATGTTGCATTAATCCTTCGATTTTCGGCTAGTGATTTTCGATCAAATGTCTCCCATGTACGAGAATTACAGTAAGAGGAAGTTTGGGCGCGACCGTGAAGCATGCACGGATAGCCGATGGGTTCAGGCGACCGTAAAGCGGGAAATCCGGGTACGAATCCTGCTCTTGCACAAATGTGCAATGACGTCATTACATTCTAGAGTTGGAGATTGTCCGCATCCGCATTACATTTCCTGTACTTCTTCAAAAGGTGAGGCAATCCGATAACACTCTCAGAGTAAATTTACTACAGTCTGAACATTGTCAACAAACGATCACAGTTTGAAAACAAAAGGAACATTCATAAATACAACACTAGAAGGAGAAATGCTGTGCACTCTCTATCGGTCAAGATTAGTATGGCTCAAACATTTCTGACTGTCTACTCAGTGATGTAAAGACTTTCATAGACAATATAATCAATTTCAGACACAAACTGAAATCATGTTTGCTTGTCAGCTCCTTTACTCCGTAGAAGAACTTCTGCATATGTAGCACTGTGGTCTCTCTCTCTCTCTCTCTCTCTCTCTCTCTCTCTCTCTCTCTCTCTCTCTCTCTCCCTCCCTCCCTCTCCCTAGTTCTGTTCTGTGTCTGTATGCGCACGCGGGTGTGTGTGTGTGTGTGTGTGTGTGTGTGTGTTTAAGAGAAGGATAGAGACTGAACATAGCTAGGTATAAATCACGGTATAAGTGAGAAAAGTGAAACTTAAGAATGGTCTTTTAAGGTCCCATGCTTTTCGATAGTAAAGTGTATTACAACTGTAAAACTCACTCGTTCAACACATCAAAGCGAGACGACACAGCTGTGATCTACAGAAAATGCAAACTACTAACAAACGAACTATGTGTTTCAGTTCAGCATTAAGGATGAGAATATTTTGAGAGCTCTACAGCAGCGCATTATTTACCTCCTCAGACTGAGCACATGCGATGTGTCATTAGGAAACTGACCTACTGCTCACCAAATAAGTGCGAAGTAGCATCTGCATAACGTATATCCGTACTGAATAAGTTGCTAGGCTTTGATCTTCACAGAAACAGAAGCATGCTTTGACGCAAATCATTATCCCTTTAAGTCATAAAAAGTGGTTGGGTCTTGTTAGCATGCTTGGTTCAAGGACTCTTGGCGTCCGGACAATAGTCTCACAAATTAACAACAAACAAACAAAAACTTTAGCGCCGGCTTAAGCTGTCAGCATGACCACCGCGTTTGGTAATCGTCTCTTCAGTAGTTGTTATGTTAGGAAATTTCCATCGTCATAACGTCACCGGAGCCACCTTGAAATACCTCACTCTAGTTTTATTACTCTCAGAAAGACAGCTCAACTTGTTGTGTAGGTTTGTAGTGTAAACTCTTTTACGCGAAATTTTGCTTAACGTAATATTTAGAAAATTCTAGTCAGTATTGGTAAGCGCAGTAAACACATCCGGAAACAGCAATTCGTTGCTTAGGGCTTATTATTAACGTCAAGCCGAAAATGAACGCAAATTTTGTTGTTTTGTATGTGACTGCTGTTTCTGCAAGAATAGCTCAGCTGTTTTGCCGGTCTAGTTACATTCGTCTATTTTACATCCCCGTAAGGTTTTAAATCAAGAGACCCATGGGATACTAATATATGTTATATACGAGAGCGTGCTGAAAAATAATGCCTCCGGATTTTTTTTATTTGAAAACTCTTGTTGTTGTGGTGGTCTTCAGTCCTGAGACTGGTTTGATGCAGCTCTCCATGCTACTCTATCCTGTGCAAGCTTCTTCATCTTCCAGTACCTACTGCAACCTACATCCTTCTGAATCTGCTTAGTGTATTCATCCCCTCTACGATTTTTACCCTCCATGCTGCCCACCAATACTAAATTGATGATCCCTTAATACCTTAGAACATGTCCTACGAATGGATCCCTTCTTCTAGTCAAGTTGTGCCACAAACTCCTCTTCTCCCCAATTCTATTCAATACCTCCTCATTAGTAATGTGATCTACCCATCTAATCTTCAGCATTCTTCTGTAGCACCACATTTCGAAAGCTTCTATTCTCTTCTTGTCCAAACTATTTATCGTCCATGTTTCACTTCCATACATGGCTACACTCCATACGAATACTTTCAGAAATGGCTTCCTGACACTTAAATCAATACTGGATGTTAATAAATTTCTCTTCTTCAGAAACGCTTTCCTTGCCATTGCCAGCCTACATTTTATATCCTCTCTACTTCGACCATCATCAGTTATTTTGCTCCCCAAATAGCAAAACTCCTTTACTACTTTAAGTGCCTCATTTCCTAATCTAATTCCCTCAGCATCACCCGACTTAATTCGACTACATTCCATTATCCTTGTTTTGCTTTTGTTGATGTTCATCTTATATCCTCCTTTCAAGACACTGTCCATTCCATTCAACTGCTGTTCCAAGTCCTTTGCTGTCTCTGACAGAATTACAATGTCATCGGTGAACCTCAATGTTTTTATTTCTTCTCCATGGATTTTAATACCTACTCCGAATTTTTCTTTTGTTTCCCTTACTGCTTTCTCAATATACAGATTGGACAACATGGGGGAGAGGCTGCAACCCCGTCTCACTCCCTTCCAAACCACTGATTCCCTTTCATGCCTTCTACTCTTATAGTTGCCATCTAGTTTCTGTACAAATTGTAAATAGTCTTTCGCTCTCTGTATTTTACCCCTGCCACCTTTAGAATTTGAAAGAGAGAATTCGCGTTAGTATTTTGCAGCCGTAATTTATTAAACTGATAGTTCGACAATTTTCACATCTGTCAACACCTGCTTTCTTTGGTATTTGAATTATTATATTCTTCTTGAAGTCTGGGGGTATTTCGCCTGTCTCATACATCTTGCTCACCAGATGGTAGAGTTTTGTCAGCGCTGGCTCTCCCAAGGCTGTCAGTAGTTCTAATGGAATGTTGTCTACTTCCGGGGCCTTGTTTCTACTCAGGTCTTTCAGTGCTCTGTCAAACTCTTCACGCAGTATCATATCTCCCATTTTATCTTCATCTACATCCTCTTCCATTTCCATAATATTGTCCTCAAGTACATCGCCCTTGTATTGACCCTCTATATACTCCTTCCATCTTTCTGCTTTCCCTTCTTTGCTTAGAACTGGGTTTCTATCTGAGAACTTGATATTCATACAAGTGGTTCTCTTTTCTCCAAAGGTCTCTTTAATTTTCCTGTAGGCAGTACCTATCTTACGCCTAGTGAGATAAGCCTCTACATCCTTACATTTGTCCTCTAGCCATCCCTGCTTAGCCATTTTGCCCTTCCTGTCGATCTCATTTCTGAGACTGCTGCCTTTACTACTTCATCCCTCAAAGCTAACCATTCTTCTTCTACTGTATTTCTTTCCCCCACTCCTGTGAATTGTTCCCCTATGCTCTCCCTGAAACTCTGTACAACCTCTGGTTTAGTCATTTTGTCCAGGTCCCATCTCCTTAAATTCTTAATGTTTTTAAAATAAAACAAACTTTATTAAAATTCTGCATCTTCATTCTTCATGTCTACATTGTTTGATCTCAACATAATCACCGTGTAGCTGAACACATTTATCCCGTCGAGAGACCGGTTTGTTGATTCCGCGTCGCTCTAGATTTTTGATTTTGTTGGCGGAGCTCCAACGGCACCTCTGCTTGCACCGCCTCATCACTCTCAAAGCAAAGTCCTCGAAAGTGTTCTTTAAGCTTTTGAAACAGATGAAAACCGGATGAGAGCCAGGTCGTGGCTTTATAGCGGATAATCGGTGACAGTGAACCCGAAGCGTCGGATTGTCACACACGTCGCAGCGATGGTGCGTGGCCTCGGATTTTCACGCTGAAAGAGACGGTGCTCCATGTGTTGACGAATTCTTCGAATTCGTGCTTCCAGTTTTCTGGTGCTCTCACAGTGCCTTGCAGAGTTTATTGTGATACCCTTAGGCATGAATTCCCAATGAACCACACCTTGAGCATCCCAGAACACTGTGAGTATGACTTTACCTGCTAATGGCATGGTCTCGAACTTTCTTAGAGTTGGTGGAACTCTACTGATACTCTCACGTTTTCGGGGTCAACGTGGTGAACCCAGCTTTCATCACCTGTCACAATGTTGTTGGGGAAACCATCACCCTCAAGCTCAAAATGCAAAAGAAATTGTTGACAGATGTTCAATCTCCTGCGTTTCATGTCAGGAGTGAGCATTTGAGGTATCCACCGTGCCCACACTTCCTGTAAGGCAGTTCTGTGATGAAGGCTGGTATGTGCTCAGGCTCCTGTGGTACCTGGGAGTTGTGTCTGTCTTACCCAACGATTTTCTCTGATGAGTTCATCAACTCGATTTCGGTGAGTCCTTCTCGGTTACGATAGGTAAATTCCGAGCACAGTCACAAACGTCGATGTTGGCACCACGAACTGACGTCGATTCTAACCGTAATACTACACAGCTTCCATGCTTCTGTGGATTTTTATTGGAGGTACGTTTTCTGTGGTTAGAAACTCCATTATAGCATGCTGTCCCTCACGCACCGATTTACAAGTCAGCGCCATATACTGCCGTGTTAAACATTACAACTCGGAGCCTTCTAACAGCAGAGAGTTGCAACTTTCGTAAGCGGGAAAGTCGACAGGGTAGTGCGCATTACATGTAATACCTCAACCGACATTGGCGACAGAATGAAAAATAAGTCGGAGGCTTTACTTTTCACCACGACTTAGCACTTTCTAAACCTTGGGATGAGGACGACAGGTGGGAAAAAACATTTAATAGCTTTTTATAATTGGTTGCTTATCTAGAGCAAAGAACGTCCGGTACGTTATGCAGCATCGTGTTCTGGGCAACCGAGTACGCGGGAGACTAATGTGCATGCGGAAGAAGTGCGAACCAATCACCACGTAACAGGAAGCACTGCATAACACTACTAGGCGATGCTATTTTTTTTTTTTTTTTTTTTTTTTTGTAAGAAAAAGGAACAATTAATACTTCATTCTACAACAGCCAGTGGTTGTTTCCTGTTCAGCTTAAATTGACGTAATCATTTTGTGGTTGAAAGTCTCTTTTAGTTCACGTTTGCTTCCTAATACGTAACGACTAAGTGTGGTTCTGCAATGAACAAACACAGTTTTCTTTAAATCAACGGACATAAAAGCAGACAAAAATTCTTAAATGCGGGTTTGGAGTTATTTGGGGGAGGAGACCAGCCAGCGAGGTCATCGGTCTCATCGGATTAGGGAAGGACGGGGAAGGATGTCGGTCGTGTCCTTTCAAAGGAACTATCCCGGCATTTGCCTGGAGCGATTTAGGGAAATCACGGAAAACCTAAATCAGGATGGTCGGACGCGGGATTGAACCGTCGTCCTCCCGAATGCGAGTCCAGTGTGCTAACCATTGCGCCACCTCGCTCGGTCTTAAATGCGGCAACAACCTTCCACAGAAATTTAAAACAGAAGAAAATTACCGTACAAAAGAGGTATAGGGGGAGGGAAAGGAATTCTTTATGAATGCACAGCACTCTGCAATGAACACACAAATATGAACACACACACACACACACACACACACACACACACACACACACACACACACACACAATCAGGCACACAGACAAACACAATCACGCACGCACGCACTCCCCTTCCCCCAACCCCAGTATCACTGCCAAATTCGAAATTCCCTCCCAGATCACATACACTGAGTGAATATGAAACAGTGAATCAATGTCAGTTAGGAAGCACAGTTCAACACCCTGTAGAAGCATGAAAGATAGAAATCTACAAAAATGAAAAATGGGTTGGACGGAGCGATTCTAGGGAATCCAGCACGACCGACGTGTCCCCTGATCGATCCACTACCGTGGCCACCCCGGGTACTGCCTGCACTGTGGTTGATCTCTCACCTGTGGCCGAGTGGGAGGTCGTTCCAAGGTGTGACCGGCAGCGAAAGCCCGATATGGGTGGCGGGAGGTGGGGGGGAAGGGGGGGGGGTTGCAGGGCTGGTCCGTCTGACAAGCAGGTTTCGGTCATTATCTGTGGCTGACGAAGTCCCTGAGCCAGACGAAGTTTCTCGCCCTGCTCCTCAGGAATCTTCTCAACCTGCAAGAGGGGAAATAACAGGTAGTTGGGTGCTTCAACGTTAGGCGCGTAATGAGGACTCTTAGCGATATAGCTGCGAAGGAGAGGAAGAAACCCAGTGCGCACTCTGTGTGCATACCGGGAAGAGTCATTCCAAATGTGGAACGTGTGCTTCTGGATTCCATGAAGAGCACAGGTTGCAGCCAACTGCAGGCTGTGGCTCATATTGGTACTAATGATGTGTGTCGCGTTGGATCATAAAAGATTCTCTCTGGTTTCGGGCGGCTAGCTGAACTAGTAAAGAGGCCAAACTTGCTTGCGAGATTAAGGCAGAGCTCACCATTGTTATATCATCGACAAAACCGACTGTGGTCCTTTGTAAGCAGCCGAGTGGAGTGTCCGAATCAGAGGCTTAGATGGTTCTGCGACCGTACAGGTTGCAGATTCCTCGACATGCGCCATAAGGTGCGGAATATGCAGGAAGCGGCTACATCTGCATCTACATCGATACTCCACAATCCACCTTATGGCGGGTGGTGGAGGGTACACCACTAATCAATTTCTTTCCTGTTCCACTCGCAAATAGAACGAGGGAAAAGCGACTGTTTGCGTGCCTCTATACGAGCCCTAATTTCTCGTATCTTATCTTCATGGCCCTTATGCGCAGTGTATCATAGGGGCAACAGAATCGCTCTGTAGTCGGCTCAAATGTCCGTTCTCTACATTTTCCCAATAGTGTTTCCTGAAAAGAACATCGTCTTCTCTCCAGGGATTCCAGTTTGATTCCCGTAACACTTGGGTGTTCTTCGAACCTACCGGTAACAAATCTAGCAGCTCGCCTCTGATTTGTTTCAATGTTTTCCTTTAATTCGGCCTGGTATGGATCTCAGATCTTCAAGCAGTATTCAAGAGCAGGTGGAGCTAGTGTATTATACGCGGTGTCCGTTACAAATGAACTACTCATTTCCCAAATTCTTCCAGTAGATCGAAGTCGACCATTCGCCTTTCATACCACAACCATCACGTGCACGTTCCACTTCATATCGCTTTGCAACGCTGCGCCCAGATGTTTAAACGATGTGACTCTGCCAGGTAGGACACGACTAAGGCTGTATCCGAACATTATGTTTTTTCTATTGAACTTCATTCGCATCAACATACATTTTTCTGCATTTGGAACTAGGTGCTATTCATCACATCAACTATAGATTTTGTCCAAATCATCTTGCATTTTCCTAAAGCCACACTGCAGGGGTAATGAGGGTTGTGTGGAGAGGATTGAACTTTTTTTTTAGGTTAGAGGGTCTCGGGGACGTGCACAAAGGGCTCCAGTTTCAAAGAAGAAGAGGGTAGACATAGAAACAATCAATACTGTAGCTGTAAACTGTCGTAGCTGTGTAGGGAGAGAATCAGAACTCTGAGCACTAATAGAAAACACTGAATCTCAAATCGTTATAGGCACAGAAAGCTGGCTAAAGCTGGAAACAAGTTCAGCCGAAATTTTTCCGGAGTACCTAACTGTGTTCAGAAAGGAAAGATTAAATGCAGTTAATGGTGGAGTGTTTATTGCTGTCAGAAGTACTTTACCTCGTAGTGAAATTGAAGTAGATATTTCCTGTGAGCTAGTAGAGGTGGACGTTATACCTCACAACCGGAATAAGTTAATAATTGGTTCCTTCTACTGGCCCGCCGGACTCAGATGCTACGGTTGCTGAACAGTTCAAACAAAATTTGAGTGTAATTTCAAATAGGAACACCACTCATACAATTATACTAGACGGTGACTTCAATCTACTCTAAATATATTGGCGAAAAAACATGTTTAAAGTTGGTGGTAGATATCAAACGTCGTCCGAATGGGAACGACATTACTTTCTTATTGAAACACAAAGCGGCTCTCAGTGGTTCTTTTCTGCTATTAAATTACGGGGATGAAAGATGTATAAAGTAAAGCGACATTTCCAGCTGCTTCATAAGAATTCCCTTATCACTTACAATACTGAAGAGAGGAAACCATACCAAGACGTAACAGAGACAAACAAGTAAGGTGGACACAAGTCACTTTGATAAAATTATTATTATTGTTGACGACGCATTATGTGGTTTTGCTTTTATTTTATCTCCTGTTATTTACAGAAAAAAATCATGCGATGCATATTGAAACTGGAGTGAAACTGGGCTATAATATAGCTCTTCAAATAGCGAAAGCAGCATGTCATTTCAAAACCTGAGAATTTGTGAAAAATTGCTTTGTCAGTACTGCAAAAATTTTGTGTCCGTCTGATATTATAGAAACAGGTCGTCTTTCAAAGAGAACTGTTTTGCAGATATATTGAAGAAAAGGCGAACGACGTGGAAGCGCAACTGCAATACAAGGAAAGAATTTCATTTTATTCTCTTTGGTTTTGGACGAAAGCACTGATGTAACTGATGCTGCTCAACTAGCCGTGTTCGCGGCACGTGTTGACACTGAGTTCAAGGAGGTGAAGGCACACTTTGCTCTGATACCATTTTATAACGCAATTCGCCGACCGCAAACAAATGTCATTACTTAAGGAAACGTGAGCAGCAAACATGACTTCTGTTGGGAATAACTTTTCTCGATAGCAACAGACGGAAATGCTGCACTGATTAATCAAAAATCTGATGTCTTCACCTTGGTGAGATAAAAGTTGAAAAAACGTGGCATCCAGCACGAAATACCAGCAACACATGATGTTCTACATCGCTTTGATATGCTGATAACATGAGTCAAAGTAATTGATGTCATGGACGTAGTTGTAAAGACAAATTATCAGGGGTGTACTAGAATTTCCATCTGTCCTGATTTCCTAGGGGCCATCTCTAGTTATCTACAAGTGTCCCCTGTCCCTGCATGATCATGACGGGATCCGCTCAAGTCCCTACTTTCGTGGTTTACAGTTGCAGTTTTACATTTTTTATATCGTACTGCGTAGTTTTTAATTTCGTATTCTTAAGTTTCGAGTTCTCCTCCACGTATGCAACCTGTGTTCATTATTCCCAAGCTAAGTGTTAGCGATGATTAAATTATGCTCTGTGTAAAATCCTACCAGGAGGCTTCCTCTTTCATTCCTTTCCCCTAGTACATGTTCACCTACTATTCTTCTATTCTCTTCCTTTTCCTGCTATCGAATTCCAGTCCCCCATCACTATTAACTATCTGAATAATTTGTTCTATCTCGTCACACATTTCGTCAATATCTTCATCAACTGCGGAGCTAGATGGCATATAAATTTGTACTACTATGGTGTGTGTGGGTTTGGTGTCTATCTTGGCTACAATAATGCGTTCACTATGCTGCTCATAGTAGCTCATCCGCGTTCCTATTTTCCTATTCATTATTAAACTACTCCTGCATTAACCCTATTTCATTTTGTATTTATAACCCTGTATTCAACTGACCAAAAGTCCTGTTCCTCCTGCCGCCGAACTTCACTAATTTCCGGTATATCTAACTTTAACCTATCCATTTCCCTTTTTAAATTTTCTAACCTATCTCCTGATTAAGGCCAGTTTTGTTTTCGCTGAGCAGGCCGAGGTGGCCGAGCGGTTCTAGGCGCTAAGGTCTGGAGCCGCGCGACCGCTACGGTCGCAGGTTCAAATCCTGCCTCGGGCATGGATGTGTGTGATGTCCTTAGGTTATTTAGGTTTAAGTAGTTCTAAGTTCTAGGGGACTGATGACCTTAGAAGTTAAGTCCCATAGTGCTCAGAGCCATTTGAACCATTTGTTTTCGCTGATAAAGACATGCTCCTGAGTAGTCTCCACCCGGAGATCCAAATGGGGGACTATTTTATCTCCGGAATATTTTACCCAAGACGATGTCATCATCATTTAACCACACAGTATAGCTGCATGCCCTCGGACGAAATTACTGCAGTAGTTTCCCCACGCTTTCAGCCGTTCGCAATACCAGCACAGCAAGATCGTTGTGGCTGATGTTCCAAGGCCAGATCAGTCAGACATCCAGACTATTTGCCCCGCGATTACTGAAAATGTTGCTATCCCTCTTCAATAACCATACGTATGTCTGGCCTCTCAAAAGAGGCCTTTGGAGAAAAGAGGACCACCTGTACGAATATTAAGATCTCAGATAGAAAACCAACTTAAGCAAGGAAGATAAAACTGAAAGATGGAAGGAGTACATAGTAGGTCTATGCAAGGGAGTTGTACTCGAGGGCACTACTTTACAGATTGAAAAGGACGCAGATGAAGATGAGGTGGAGATACCATACCGCGAGAAGAATTTGACAGAGCACTAAACGACCTAAGCCGAAACAAGGCCTCGGGAGTAGACGGAATTCCGTTAGAACTACTTATAGCCTTGAGAGAGCCAACCATGACAAGACTCGACCATCTCGAGTGCAAGATGTATGAAACAGGCGAAATACCCTCCGACTTCAAAAAGAATATAATAACTCAATGGAAGATGCTGACAGGTGTGAATATTACCGAACTATTAGTTTGATAAGTCATGGTTGCAAAATCCTAACACGAATTCTTTAAAGAAGAATGCAACAACTGGTAGAAATCGACGTCCAGTAAAATATGAATAAGTTTGGATTCTGGAGAAATGCAAGAAAACGCGAGGCAATACTGACGCTGCGACGTCTCATAGAAGATACGTAAAGGAAAGACAAACCTATGTTCATAGCATTTGTAGACCAAGGGAAAGCTTTCGACAATGTTGGCTGGAATACACTATTTGAAATTCTGAGGGTGTCGGGGGGCAAAATACAGGGAGCCAAAGACTATTTACAACTTGTACAGAAACCAGACGGCAGTTATGAGAGTCGAGAGGCCTGAAAGGGAAGTAGTGGTTGAAAATGGAGTGGGACAGAGGTGTAGCCTATCCCGGATGTTATTCGAGCTGTTCAGTGAGCATGCACTAAATGAAAGATAAGAAAAATTTGGAGTAGAAATTGTGGTCCAGGGAGAAGAAATAAAAACTTTGAGGTTAGCCGATGACATTGTAATTCTGTCGGAGACAGCAAAGGACTTGGAAGAGCAGTTGAACGGAATGGGCAGGGCCTTGACAGGAAGATATAATATGTACATCAACAAAAGCAAAACAAGGATAATGGAATTTAGTCGAATTAAATCAGATGATACTGAGGGAATTAGATTAGGAAACGATAAACTTAAAGTAGTAGATCAATTTGGCTATCTGGGCAGTAAAGTAACTGATAAAGGCCGAAGTAGAGAGGATATAAAATGTAGACTGGCAACGGCAAGAAAAGCGTTTGTGAAGAAGAGAAATTTATTAACATCGAGTATACATTCAAGTTTCAGGAAGTATTTTCTGAAAGTATTTGTGTGGAGTGTAGCTTTATGTGGACGTGAAACATGCACGACAAATAGCTTAGACAAGAAGAGAATAGAAGCTTTTAAATTATGGTGCTACAGAACAATGCTGAAGATCAGATGTGTCTATTACGTAACTAATTAGAAAGTACTGAACAGAATTGGGGAGCAAAGAGATTTGTGGCCCAGCCTAACTGGAAGACATTTCTGAGATGTGAAGGGATTACCAGTTTAATACCTGATGGTTTTGTGGGGGGTAAAAATCATAGAGGGAGACGAAGAGTTGCATAGAGCAAGCAGATTCAGAAGGTAGTAGGTTGCAGTAGTTACTGGGAGATGAAGAGGCTTGCACATGGTAGAGTAGCATGTAAGCTGCATCAAACGAGTCTTCGGACTGAAGACCTCGACAGCAACAACAATCTTATCATCTTATTCTTGCTAACCAAGGCCATATACACTCCTGGAAATTGAAATAAGAACACCGTGAATTCATTGTCCCAGGAAACTTTATTGACACATTCCTGGGGTCAGATACATCACATGATCACACTGACAGAACCACAGGCACATAGACACAGGCAACAGAGCATGCACAATGTCGGCACTAGTACAGTGTATATCCACCTTTCGCAGCAATGCAGGCTGCTATTCTCCCATGGAGACGATCGTAGAGATGCTGGATGTAGTCCTGTGGAACGGCTTGCCATGCCATTTCCACCTGGCGCCTCAGTTGGACCAGCGTTCGTGCTGGACGTGCAGACCGCGTGAGACGACGCTTCATCCAGTCCCAAACATGCTCAATGGGGGATAGATCCGGAGATCTTGCTGGCCAGGGTAGTTGACTTACACCTTCTAGAGCACGTTGGGTGGCACTGGATACATGCGGACGTGCACTGTCCTGTTGGAACAGCAAGTTCCCTTGCCGGTCTAGGAATGGTAGAACGATGGATCCGATGACGGTTTGGATGTACCGTGCACTATTGAGTGTCCCCTCGACGATCACCAGTGGTGTACGGCCAGTGTAGGAGATCGCTCCCCACACCATGATGCCGGGTGTTGGCCCTGTGTGCCTCGGTCGTATGCAGTCCTGATTGTGGCGCTCACCTGCACGGCGCCAAACACGCATACGACCATCATTGGCACCAAGGCAGAAGCGACTCTCATCGCTGAAGACGACACGTCTCCATTCGTCCCTCCATTCACGCCTGTCGCGACACCACTGGAGGCGGGCTGCACGATGTTGGGGCGTGAGCGGAAGACGGCCTAACGGTGTGCGGGACCGTAGCCCAGCTTCATGGAGACGGTTGCGAATGGTCCTCGCCGATACCCCAGGAGCAACAGTGTCCCTAATTTGCTGGGAAGTGGCGGTGCGGTCCCCTACGGCACTGCGTAGGATCCTACGGTCTTGGCGTGCATCCGTGCGTCGCTGCGGTCCGGTCCCAGGTCGACGGGCACGTGCACCCTCCGCCGACCACTGGCGACAACATCGATGTACTGTGGAGACCTCACGCCCCACGTGTTGAGCAATTCGGCGGTACGTCCACCCGGCCTCCCGCATGCCCACTATACGCCCTCGCTCAAAGTCCGTCAACTGCACATACGCTTCACGTCCACGCTGTCGCGGCATGCTACCAGTGTTAAAGACTGCGATGGAGCTCCGTATGCCACGGCAAACTGGCTGACACTGACGGCGGCGGTGCACAAATGCTGCGCAGCTAGCGCCATTCGACGGCCAACACCGCGGTTCCTGGTGTGTCCGCAGTGCCGTGCGTGTGATCATTGCTTGTACAGCCCTCTCGCAGTGTCCGGAGAAGTATGGGGGGTCTGACACACCGGTGTCGATGTGTTCTTTTTTCCATTTCCAGGAGTGTATGTGTGACATACTCGTACTCGAGAGAGCAACACGGTAATGCGTCGACTGTTTCGCCGCATCGTTTTCTTATCAGTTAGACTCGAAGATGCAGTTTCATTTATAGAACAATCTATTCAAGGGTTATTGACATGTGTCGTACTTTCGGTGTTCCGTAAGAGCAAGACGTCACCTAATATTACGGTGACGTTATGGAAACACGAACGAAAAAGTGAAAATGATGTGCTATATTCATAATGCATGGTTAGAGGATCAACAGTTCAAAATTTAGCTATCTGAAGGTGATGAATGGATGGCGGACTGTACATCACGTTCCACTTCCTTTTCATTAAAAAGTGACGGTTTTGGGGCCGTGAGGAAGAATTTAACCAGAGTAAAACAAAGTTGCTCTTGCATCAATTTCAGAAAGTAAGTCGACTGCATGTTTTTTTTTAGTGTAAAACATTCTGCTATTGGTAGCGAAGCTTCAACAGCTGAACTGTCACTTGTGTATCATGGAGCTCTACATAGGAACGCTTATACAGATTGTGGTAGTGAGCTAGGACGTACAATTTTTAAATACTCGAAGTTAAGTTCAAAACTTGATTATGGACGTAAAAAATGTGAGATGCTGGTGGAAAATTTTTTAGCTATTGTGTTCTGTAGAAATCGGAGAAAATGAGTTGGAAGACTTACTAAGTTTTCTTAACGATAGTAATGAAACAGCCGACTCTGTCTCGTACAGTCGTACAGCTGTTACGCCTTCCGAGACCACCAGCGGCGTACGTCGGCCCCACATAATGCCACCCCATAACAGCAGAGGACCTCCACTTTCCTGCACTCGCTGTACAGCGTGTCTAAGGCGTTCAGCCAGACTGGGTTGCCTCCAAACACGTCTCCGACGATTGTCTGGTTCAAGGCATATGCGACACTCGTCGTCGAAGAGAACATGATGCCAATCCTGAGCAGTCCATGCGGCATGTTGTTTGGCCCATCTGTACCGCGATGCATGATGTCGTAGTTGCAAAGATGGACCTCACCATGGACGTCGGGAATGGAGTTGCACGTCATGCAGCCTATTGCGCACCGTTTGAGTCGTAACACAACGTCCTGTGGCTGCATGTAAAGCATTATTCAACATGATGGCGTTGCTGTCAGGGTTCCTCCGAGCCATAATCCTTAGTTGCGATCATCCACTACAGTAAACATCGCTTTGAGTAACTCCGAGATGCCTGGACACTTCCCTTGTTGAGAGCCCTTCCTAGCACATAGTAACAATGCGGACGCGATCGAACAACGGTACTGACCGTCTAGGCGTGGTTGAACTACAGACAACACGAGCCGTGTACCTCCTTCCTGGTGGAATGACTGGAACTGATCGGCTGTCGGACCCCCTCCGTCTGATATGCGCTGCCCATGCAGAGTTGTTTACATCTTTGGTCGGGTTTAGTGACATCTCTGAACATTCAAAGGACTGTGTCTGTGTCTGTGAGATAATATCCACAGTCAACGTCTGTCTTCAGGAGGTCTGGGAACCAGGGTGAAGCAAAAGTTTTTTGATGTGTGTAGTAATATAATTACAGCTAATTGTAATTGTCATGTTATTCATAATATGGCAAAACTGCATGGAAAACAATCAAATTCGATGTCAACAGTCTCATATTGAAAGTTTACAACGAGTTCTCATCTTCTAGTAAGAAAATTCATGAACTCAAAAAAAGTATTTGAATTTCAGGCTGGTTACTATTTCAATTTGTTATAAAGCTCATAGTATTACAGTCATGATTCATAAAATCTTCCTGTGTGACGGTTGTTATGTTGCCGGTTCTTGAGCGTTTACGAAGATACTGGGTAGCAATCCTATCGTACAGTCACTCTCAATGGCCTTTCGTGAAAATCATGAACGAAGAAGATGAATGGACACTTCCCTCTTTTTCTATACACTTCATGTGTAACCAAACATATGGGTATTTATAACTTGAAAATCGTCAAACGGGACCTACGGTTCTTTGTGATTTAGAATTCTTGAAGAAAAACTTTGAAGCTAGACTAAAAGATTTTTTGTTTTAATGTGGATCAAAATTCAAAGAGTTTGAGCAAATCAGACAAGGAAAAATTTAGGATACATGCTGCTGAAGTTTATCACTGAAGCCTTATCGTCTAAATAAGTCGTTTAATTTGGAATCTATACTTTTCAGAAATTCGCTATCCTGTGCATGAAAGATGAGATGATCTCTAACATTCATATAGATATTGTAAAACCACAGTATAAATGTAAACGGCGACGAATTGTACAATGAATTCGCAGCGTTAAGAAGTCTCATTAAAATTTTAAAATTATAGATTTAGCAACAGACTAAGAATGGATTCACGTCTTTTGTAAAACGGCAGCTCCAAACTTATTAAATATCGTGAAATTTGTGTTCTTAGTCCTGTGAGCAACGCGCATATAGAACGAGTGTTTTCCCTGACGAAAAACTTGTTGATTCATGAATGCAACGAACTTAAGATGAAATCAGTGAACAGTGAACTATTATGGTTAAAATAAAGTATAATATGAGCTGCTGAGAGTTCTGTCAGCGTGCTCTACACGAGAAGAAGCATTTAAAAGGCCGCTACATCAGACAAAAAATATGTTTGTAAGTTCCAGCCCCGGCCGCACTGATTTTAATCAACGTACTAGGGTGTGTTGAGAAGTAATGCTTCCAAATTTTTTACGTAAAAACTCTTAGAGATTTTTAAATAAAACAAACGTTGTCTGCATTCTACATCTTTATCTTTCATGTCAACATTTATGTTTCTCTACATAGTCAGCCTGGCGACAAACACAGTTCTCCCAACGAGAGACTAGCTTGTCGATACCGTCATCAGGCTATCATTTTGAGTTTGTGCCTTTGTTAATGGAGCCACAACCTCACCTCTCCTTACACAGCTTCATCACTGTCAAAGTGAAGTGCTCGACGGTGTTCTTTAAGTTTTGGGAACAAATCATGTTGAGTTTAGCACCACTGTTTGCATCATCATGAGCACAACAACCCAATGTCGCACATTATTGATGTCGATATGATTATTACCGTACACAACATTCATTTTTCTGTGAGGTTCAGTTGGAGGCGCGTTTTCTGCAGTTAGAAACGCGAGTACAGCACGCTTTTTGTCACACACCGACACAGTTAACGCTACACACCTCCATGTTTACACGCTGCATGTCGGAGCCCTACAGCTGCTGAGGGTTGTAAATTGCATCAGCGAAGCGGGAAAGTCGGCTGAGTAATATGCATTACATGGAATACCTTATCCGATATTGAGAGACAATTTTTAAAATATGAGGCATCATTTTAAAGCATCTCTTGTATAAAATACCGTTAAATTTTAATTATTTTAACTTTCAAGTACAGTACTTTTAGTTTTGATTTTGGTGTGAGGATAAGAACAAATGAACGTTAGTAATACTTGCACATTTAATATGTTAAGTGCTATCTCTTGTTTGAAGTGACCCAGCATAAGAGTTACCAATGGTGACAGTGTCCCAACTTTAACTTGCCAAAGATGGCGGTGTCCCAGCTTTTGACTTACCAGACGTGGTAACCCTAGTCTATAATCAGATCGCAAAGTTTGAGCCTAGGATGAAACTGTTCGCTTTGGATAATTGCAGAAAGATAAGCAAACATTAACAAAGCGTGAAAGACAGCAATATTTTCATTTCAAGCCTAAGTATTCATTCAGTATGAGTAATATAGTACACAGAAGTCCTGATTAGTTGCAGATGACAATCTTTACGGTAATACTAGGTGTTCTGCAGACTACAGACAGTTATACAAACAGCAGTATGTACATTTTGTTAAAATGGTACGAATGTAATGACCATAACTCGAAAACCGTATTTAAGATCAAGTGAAAATTTTACATGCTACCAACGGAAGGTAAAATGAACCCACTGACAATGGTGACTTGCATGGGTGAAGGAGCAGAAAACTCTACTTGGACAAGGCAGGATCCTTTTTTCATATCATGTAGATTAAATAATTAGTGGTAAACTTACAAAAATAATTGCACTGTTTAAATAACAAGGGGTGACATATAGAAGTAAAGTGAAATGGGACAACATATGAAATCGTTAGCGAGGGAGCCGAATGGAAGACTTTGATTTGTTGTGAAGATTTTGCAGAAAAGAGGCGCATCTGTAAAGGAGAACACAAGATATACGATACTATGATCAATTCTAGAGTATTGTTCCAATCTTTGGATTCCTTCTCAAGCAGACATGTAAAGAATTCAGACACGCACTGCTGCGATCTTAGAGAAACAGTTCAGCCAGTACGAAAATGCAATGGCAGATGTCGATGGTACCTAAACAGGAAATCATTCACTCATCTTCTACGTGGGGCAGCCAAAGTTTTTATCGTCGTCCCGAAACAATAAAGTTACATAATTATTCTTTCTTTGTGTGGTATCGACGGCATCTTCATTGACTGTACTCAGTGCGCCCACGCGCCATACGAAGCTACACGAGGGGCAGCCGATTTAAATCTCCCACCAGTGCGCCCTGGGTTTGCTCACTCTTACAGCACTTGCTGTTCTCCGTTAGGTGGCGACAAGATAGAGGCCACCAAAGGATGTATGAAGATACAATCTTCATGTAGATAAGGCTTACCGGCCAATGATCTTCTTCTGTGCGGATAACTCACATTGCCCGAACTCTTATGGGAATCGGTAGACTGACTGTTGCGAGTAATGAGTATAGTGGGCAGGAGTACTACAAATGTAGTGTGTCGCAGTAAGTTGGAAATGTGGGTCTCACGGGCAGCGTGCCAGAAATAAGTCCCTGCAGTCGCACTATCCTCTGTGTCCTCGGTGGCTCAGACGGAAATAGCATCTGCCCTGTAAGCAGGAGATCCCAGGTTCGAGTCCCGGTCGTAGCGCACATTTTCAAATGTCCCCGTTGATGTTTTTCAACACCTGTAAGTAGCTAAAAGTCTGGATTTCACTGTAACTTCAAACCACCAAAGGACGCTTGTAGTTTCCCTTTCCCGTCCAGGGGCGAAAAAAATACGAGGGGCGTTCAGAAAGTAAGCTCCGATCGGTCGCGGAATGGAAACGACTATGAATATCCGATAAAGCTTTGCACAGAGGTGTTGGGTAGTGTCTCTAGTATAACCCCAGTTAGCATCACGTCGCTCTTCTCATTTCTGAGCTCGCAGTGAGTGCGTAAAGATGTCTAGAAAATAGTGTCTGCCGCCAAGTACGAGGGCCTGGTGAGAAATTTCGCCTGAAGCTATGCAGCTAACATTACATAACTGTCGTGCTGTTTCGTCTTCACGACAATTCTCAGCCGCATTCTGCAGGGGCAATGAAGATGCTCCTGCATCATTTTCAAATGGAAATTACCCACAATACAGTCCGCAATTGTCTCCCCCTGAGTTTCATCTCTGGTCACATGAACCGCTGTCTTTGAAGACAACATTTTGACACAGACAACGAGGTGTAGGCCAGCGTGGAGAATTGGCGGAAAGCACTGGCGGCTGCCTTCTATGATGAGGCTATTGAAAAGTTGGTACAACGCTATGACAAAAGTCTAAGTCAGAACGGCGACTACGTAGAGAAGTAGCTGAAAGGTGTAGCTAATTGTTACAAGTAAAACATTTCTGATGTTCACTGTGGTTTCAATTTGGCAATCAATCGGAGCTTACTTTCTGAACAGGCCTCGTATATATATGAAAAAAAGGACGCTAAATTGACATGACCTCACTGCACGTGACACAAGTTGGCGCAAATGGCTCTAACCACTATGGGACTTAACATCTGAGATCATCAGTCCCCTAGACTGAGTTCTACTAAACCTAGCTAACCTAAGGACATCACACACATCCATGCCCGAGGCAGGATTCGAACCTGCGACCGTTAGCAGCGCGGTTCCGGACAGAAGCGCCTAGAACCGCTCGGCCACGGCGGCCGGATGACACGTGTTGCCCGGCGCATTTTTTTTTTTTTTTTTTAAGCAGCTGCTGTCAGAGGTGAGAGACTGCAGTGAGTACAATACATCATCTTAACACGGCATCACTAAATATTACTAATATTCAGAGACATAAATGTATCGATACTCAAGACTATTTGGTTCTAACAAGAACATTACTATCATTTGTATGTAACTCTGCACCACAGAAGAACCAACAGAATTCAAAATTCTGTATGACTTAATTATTAAGTGTACACAGCGTAAACGTATTCATGTGTTACCACTTCGTAGATGCCTGTATTTACTGGCCGTCTCAACTACCGATAGAACAGCCATCAACTGGCGACGAGTCTGATTTCTTTTCCGCCTATTGGCGACGTGTCTGCCGCTTGGTAGGGAGTCACCGGTATTCGTAAACTTTTTTTATAATTTTGTGTGGAGCTCGTATCTACGTGGTCCGGACAAAAGGCACCGAATTCGCTTAGGACAGGCCAGATACCGTTCAGTGCTCACTTTATTCCTCTTTTTCCAAGCAAACAGTGGGTACATGCCCCAAGACACGAAAATACAATGATGGCATGAAGAACAGAAAAGTAACTTTCAAGTAAAATGACTAGAAACTTAGGTCATCAGATGACACGCTGGCACCGTAGACAATTCGCCAGGGCAGCCACCTCGACTTACATCTCATGGTAAAGAAGTTCAGCGGCCAACCGAAATTCAATTCACACCACGAAGCGGGACCGGTCAATACTCAACAATCGCGTGGGACAGAAAGCATGGGTGGAAGGAAGACGCGAATGGTTGGCTGATGAACCTCACCTACATTAAACACAAGCTTCCTTTGGTAGTATAACCCACCTAGATACATGCAACAGGATTTGTCCCTGCAAGACGCATAAGCTTGAGGTCTCCAAATATCTAAAGAAACTTGGAGATTTAGTGCGCAACGTATCAGGCAAAAAAGTATATTGAACGTCGCAAATAATGACACATTGAACATAAAAGAAATTACAAAACTCTAATAATTTATAACACACTATCAAATCACAACTCTACGACAATCAGCAAATTGAAGATATTATGTTTTCATACGAGCGACACGCTCCTCAAATCATCTGAGCAGACACGGAAACTACAACAACAACAACAGGAGGCTGAACCGAGTCCGATATAGAAGCAGCAAGACACCAACACGCGGAGGAACCGAACCGGTCACAATTATCACTCTCACAGGAGGGAGTAAGATCGCTCCTCTTCTATATCGGACTCAGTTCAGCCTCTTGTTGTTGTTGTTCCTGTGTCTGCTCAGATGATTTGAAGAGCCTGTATGAAAACGTAATATCTTCAATTTGTTAATTGTCCGGATTACCCCTCATATAGAGCACCAAATCCTACCCTTTAAAAACATGATTAGAACACTAGATGACTTCTCTGAGCCGGCCGGGATGGCCGAGCGGTTCTAAGCGCTACAGTCTGGAACCGCGCGACCGCTACGGTCGCAGGTTCGAATCCTGCTCCGGGCATGGATGTGTGTGATGTCCTTATGTTAGTTAGGTTTAAGTAGTTCTAAGTTTTAGGGGACTGATGACCTCAGAAGTTAAGTCCCATAGCGCTCAGAGCCATTTGAACCAGTTTTTGACTTCTTTGAAGGGTGGATACGTGTAGCTGCTGCTGATTTACAATTTTTCGTACGCGTCGTCATAATAATCAATCTTACGCGAAATGGACAGCTGACCCCGAAGCATGACAAGTAACAACAATGTTGCCTGCTGTATTGGAGTCTCATTTCAAGACGAAATGCTTCGCAGTTCCATTAGTCAACACTTTGCTGCTAACAGAATAGAGGCTGAGATTCTAAAACATCGCATCCCTGGTTTCAACGATATGCTTAAAGTGACAGAAGCTCAGGAAGTGCAAGACCTCGCTGAGCATGACTTTAATGCACTTGTCGTTGCAATGCTGACTGCAGATAGATCGAAGCGGCCCCGATTTCGAATGGCACAAGCAACAGGATAAACACAACGTGAGTTGCTCAGCTGCTTCGTCTGCTCCTTCAAATCTTCCGGAGACTTGTGTGAAATGTTATGTAACGCATGACCGCAAAAACTGCTTCCTCTGCCATGCCGGAATTCCAGCACTGCCATGAATCAGGAAACACATTGCAAGTGTGCACAGAAATCTCGACCTGAGAACATGGAAATAAATATCATCTTTCATTATTAATCTCTACTCATTCCTTGTAGCAATGCACACAATAACCGTGAGTAACTGCACAGTGAAATGCACAGTGCAGAACGTGACTTATACTAACCAGCTCTTCTCTAATAACCTGCAGCTAACAGTTCAGACAAAAACCGTCTTCCGAAAGTAAGAACAAATATTCACATTCAGAGTACGAACCACAAAATGTTCATCGTATATCTGCAATAAATCTGTACCTTTTCTGTCCGGTATTGGTACTTAAGTGTCACTAATTAATCAAAACACTCCTGAGCAACTGGGTCACCCTCAACAGTATAAATGACGTCTGCACCTCTCGGCGTACAACGGTGAAAGTATCTCTGTCCTTGGAACGTGCATTTTGCAGGCAAAATATATATGACAGCATCAATACCATTCAGGGTAGTTTCAGTCATGATCTAGTCCCAAAAGTTGTAGCGTGGTTGCTTTTGATTTATTTTGTTTAGACATTCAGGACAATGTGCATGCTGTCGTTACGCAAC
Organism: Schistocerca serialis cubense; assembly: GCF_023864345.2. Taxonomy (NCBI): domain Eukaryota; kingdom Metazoa; phylum Arthropoda; class Insecta; order Orthoptera; family Acrididae; genus Schistocerca; species Schistocerca serialis. The sequence continues at coordinate 437,010,674 of NC_064646.1, forward strand.
CAGTATTCATGAGCTGCGTGAGAAATATCGACATTTGATCGACGACACTCTCGGACAACCTAAGTTTTACAGCGCCCGTTTCGTACCCACACCATTCAACTTCGTCGCGTCTCAAATCAAGTGATTAGAGCAAATCGGAAACCTTTTTTTGCAAGTTAGTGTAGAACTCCACTAATGATCGCAAGAAGAACGAACGGGATGATCAGACTTTGTGCCGAGTTAAAATCTACCGTCAACGCTCAAACAGTGATTGATTTCTGTCCCCTTTCACATATTGACCAGCATATGGGCCGCCTTGCCGGTGGACGGTTCTTTGCAAAAATTGGTTTAGCTGATGATTATTTTCAACTTCGCTGGACGAGGAAACAAATTAATTTATGGTGGCTAATACGGACGTCGGCTTGCATCAACATCAGTGCCTTGTCTTCGCAAGCGCGACTACTCTTGCGTTATCTCAACGCTTTCTTCAAAAAGTGACGTCGAAAGTTTCGTCCTGTTCAAATTATTTAGATGTCAGCCTTGTATCCGGATAAACACCAGAACAGTATTTCAAAAATTTAGAAATTCTTTTTCAAGTTTTGTCTGACGAGGCCTCAAGCATAATTTACAGAAATGTTCATTTTTCAGTAACAGAAGTGAATATTTGGGAGATGTGGGAAACTGACATGCTGCATCACATTCTCTGCAAACGCAACACGAATTGCTACTTTTTTGCATCGTCTCTGGCCTAAAAATGTTCATTTAAATGGACTGAAGAATGGGATCAATCTTCTCAGAAATTATAAGATGCATCGCTTAGTCGCCCATGTCTTATGTATTTCGAAAACAAACCAGTAGTGCACGCAGTTGGTGGATCGTAATGTGGAATAGGGACGGTTTTACCTCACAAAGTTGGCAACATGGAATACCTCGTCACATTCACGTCTAAGATGTTGAGCAAGCCCCAAGGCAACCACAGACAGCTAGAAAAGGAAGCTTTAGCCATAACTCACTGCATCACAAAATTTCATCAACGTCTGTATGGTAGAAAATATTTTCTTGTGCCTGCTCATAAGCTGCTGACTGATTTTTTCTTCTGATGAAATATGTACCTCACAGTACAGCGAAGAAGCGGCGACATGAGTCGCTACTTCTTTCCAATTTTCAATATGAAATACACAAATCAAAAAAGTTTCACATCACCGTGGTTCCCAGAACTCCTGAGACTAGTAGTGGAACAAACTATGTTGTGGTGCATTTTGTTAGTGCAGGTTGCCTACATCAGGGACAAGTATGCACTCAGGGGAAAACGTATTCTCTTCTTTGATTGACAGTTCATTAGCCTATTGTTCTCCTTTGATTGACAGGTCCTTAAACTATTGTTCCCCCGCCCCTCTCTTCCCAGCCTCACAAGAAACCTCAAACCCACACTCTCCCCCACACTGGTACAGCTACACTTTCAGGTCTGAGTTGTTCAAATAGCACCCTCTTGCTGTTATCAATTTGATTTATTATTTAATTAAATCGATCAATTAATTAACCCCACCCTTCTGGTAACGCACCAAGCTGCCTCCCCCCCTTTTCCCCCTCCCCTCCTGGCGGCTCTGTGATGGAAAGGAATGATCTTATAACAGGAAATAAAACTGTATATTGTTTATTTATAAAAAAAAATCAGTTTGCAGAGGTTGGCTCATCACTCTCTGCTTCTTAGGAAGATGTAGATTTGTAGGAAAAAATCATATCAATCGCCTTTCTCTTTATTCTGATCATGTGTGAAATGCCATCATGAAACACCTATCACACGTAATTACACAGTTAAAAATCTTTTAGTCATGAAGCTTATGCCATCCACTGCACTGCACAGAACTCCACAGCACACACTGCCAGGAGTTTGGGTGCATCAGTGGCCCCCACCAAGCGACGACGTGGCCATCAGCTACCAAGCCACATGCAGGTGTCCGTTTGGGTCCTGCAAGCATATGTTTACATAGCCACTGTGGCTGACGGATAGCTTTCATAGCTACAGGTCCAGTGCTGATTACATAGTGCCTCACTCTCACAGGTGCACCAAAAGGTTGTCAGTGTTGTACTGACAACACATTGAAGCAAGCGCTATGGTCAGTATATATTGAAACTATTACATATAGGACATAGCGCAATCGTTAGTACAAATCAGATAGTGCATCAGTATTGTTGGTGGCTCGGGCTGGATAAATGAACAGTACACACATGAAAAAAAGTTTTGCATCACTCCAGTTTCCAGAACTTCTGAAGATAGTCGTTGGCTGTGGATATTGTATCACAGACACAGTCCGTTTGACTGTTCAGAGATGTCACTAAACCCACCCAAAGATGTAAACAACCATGCATGAGCAGCCCCTATTAGATGGAGGGGGTCCGACAGCCGATCAGTTCCAGTCATTCCACCAGGAAAGAGGTACACGGCTCATGTTGTCTGTCGTTCAACCATGCTTAGACAGTCAGTACCGCAGTTTGATCGCATCCACATTGTTACTTTGTGGGCCCAAAAGCATGCCAAATGGACTGCTCAGGATTGGCATCATGTTCCCTTCACCGATGAGTGTCGCATATGCCTTAAACCAGACAATTGTCAGAAATGTGTTTGGAAGCAAGCCGGTCAGGCTGAATGCCTTAGACACACTGTCCAGCGAGTGCAGCAAGGTAGACGTTCACTGCTGTTTTGGGGTGGTATTATGTGGGACCGACGTATGCTGCTGGTGGTTCTGGAAGGCACCATAATGGCTGTATTTTACGTGAATGCCATCCTCCTACCGATAGTGCAACCATATCGACTGCATATTGGCGAGGCATTCGTCTTCATGGACTACAATTCACACCCCCATTTTACACATCTTGTGAATGACTTCTTCAGGATAAAGACATCACTCGACTAGAGTGGCCAGCATATTCTCCGGACATGAAACCTATCGAACATTTCAGCTATGCATGTTGTCGACAGTAAAATATTTTTGCATTTAGAGGAGAGACTGAAACTCCGTGACAAGATCTTGCCACAACGAAAACCGCCTTTAGTGTGATGATTGCCACCCCGACTCTCTTGTCATACCCATGACTGCGCAATAATACGAAACGAGCTGCCATTCTTTGGGCTTTTTCGAGATCCTCCGTCACTCGTATCCTGCTAAGGATCCCATACCGCAAAGCAGTACTGTAGCAGGGTAAGGATTAGAGTGTAGTGTAGGCAGTCTCTATAGTAGAGTAGCATCTCCTAAGTGTTCTGCCAATAAAATGTAGTCTTTGGTTTGCCTCCCCTACAAAATTACCTACATGGTTCGTTCCAATAGAAGTAGTTCGTAATTGTAATTCCTAGTCATGCTGTTGATTTGACTCCTTTAGTTTTGTATAATTCGTCGTGTAGACGCTATTTTACGGATTTCTCTTAGTACTCAGATGGATGACGTCAGACGTTTCCTGGTTCAGAGACAATTGCCACTTTTCGCACTATACAGATATTCTGTCAAAGTCAATTTGCAACTTTTTTTGATCTTACGATGGCTTTACTACTCGCTAAATAACAGCATCATCTGGAAAAATTCTAAGAGGGTTCTCCAGATTGTCTGCTGAATATTGGGTCATAGTTATTGAATTGTATGAAAAGAAACGTAAATTAGTTATAAACTATTGCGAGCACACACTTTATTCAGCATGTAACCGTCAATACAGATATTCAGATTAAGGTTATGACATGTTCGATATGCTTACCATCAGTGGCGAAGACGTGGCGCAGACGAATAGCGAAATTCTGCATGACCCGTTGAAGTGTCGGAACATCGATGCTGTCGATGACCTCCTGAATGGCTGTTTTCTGCTCAGCAATAATTTTGGGGTTATTTCCCCACATAAAGGAGTCGCAGGTGTTCAGATCCAGAGAATATGGCGGTCAATCGAGGCCCATGCCAGTAGCCCCTGGCTACCCCAGAGCCAGGATGCAATCACCAAGTGCTCCTCCAGGACATCATACAGTCTCCTGCTATGATGGGATCGAGCTCCATCTTACATGAGCCACATCTTGTCGAAATCAGGATCACTTTGGACAATGTGGATGAAATCATCTTCCAAAATCTTCATGTGCCTTTGGGTAGCCACCGCGCCATCAAGGAAAATCGCACCGATTATTCCCTGACTAGGCACGCCACATAGTCACCCGTTGAGGGTGAAGAGACTTCTTGATCTCGAAATGCGAATTCCCAGTCCCCTAAATGCGCCAATTTTGCTTATTGACGAACCCATCCAAACGAAAGTGGGCTTCGTCTCTAAACTGCTTGCGTGTGGGCACACTAATTCCCATAATCCCCCACGGCCAACCATGCAGTTTCAACGTCCTAAGGCAAACCCGTCAGAAGTTATTATGGTTTTATTTCATATTCTTCAATAATTGTGATCCTGTAGTTTATATAGATTACGAACAGCAGAGGGCGTATAACACTTCTCTTAGTCATATGCCTATACGCACCAGTAAAGTCATATGGTGACATGCACTGCTGCGAGTTTGTCGGATGGTAACTTAAGCGAATGTCGAGTGCATTCAAGATGGCTATCTACAGCTGAAATCTGGATATGCAATAATAGAGAAAAAGAAAAATAAACAGTTGGACTGTGACTGACAGCCGTGTTTCTATCCTTTCTTCATTAATCTTCAGTCGCTGTGCACATCGGTCTGTGATGGAATCAAAGTTGGTTACTTGAGGCTTTTTCAGTTATTTTGTTGGATTAATAGAATAGTAATATGCAACAGAAAGTCATGAAGCCAGAAGCAGAGTACGCTTAAGTGTTGTTTATGTTACACAACAATTACTGTGCTATGGAAGTAGTAACCAAGCCATAAAATTACTTTCCAAGAAACTTACAACTGTAGAAAATGCTGAAGTAAACCAGAAAATGATCAGTCCACAACAATTTACACTCAGTCTATGAGTCTTTACAAAACTAACGTATTGTTAATAGCAATGGGTTGGTTTGGGGAGTAAAAGGACCAAACTACAGCGCCATCAGTCCCTTTTTCCACATTCAAACAGGTCTCGAGTTAAATACAGTCCCAAAAGTAGACGGGGAAAGTAAAAGGCGTAAAACTAACTTCGAACCACACTTGAAGTCAAAACGAAGGAAGCTTACAAAAAGGGGAAAACGTACTCTGAAAGGATAAGTAGTGGAAGGTATTAAAATAACATAGTGGATGGCCTGGGCTGGCTGATCTAAAAAATAAAAAAGGACGAGCCAGCCACCCGGCGACACACTAAAATCTCGAGCGTAAAAGACAAGGCTAGCGGAACACAGATAGGGAAAAGAGGAACGCCAAGGCGAACAAACGACAAAGAACCTGTGAGGAAGATGTAAAAGGAAGGGAGGGAGGAGGCCTGGGAAAGAAGGCCAGATGCCCACCGTTAGATTAACAGTTAGAAACTGCAAAGGCATTACTGATATTGCTGCTACTGTTGTACATAAATGAAAACGTTCTTGCCTTTCTAACACAGACACATGATCAGTCATTAGCCGGCACATTCCAATACCTTCACGTGTCTTACAACAAACATAATTCTAGCTCACCATATTGTTTTTCTGTAATGGTCCTGATAGCTGAACTTCCAGAGTGAACATAACATCAAAAATCTTGCACCTGAGGTAACATCATAAAAGGCACAACCTACCACTGCAGTTGAACACATTTTAACCTCTCACTGTCCAGCACAACTAACTGAACATCACCGCTGCTCTTTAGAGGGCGCTTGCCTGTGAGTAGCTCCACTAATGTCTGGCCCCGACTGCCCCCTACCCCTCCCCCCCCCCCCCCTCCCAACACCGCGCACCAAGGCAAGAGAAGGCACCACAATAACAGTATTTGACTCTGCTGTTAGGCACAGCTTTTATACTGATACAAAATCTTCATTTATAAGTTCTGAGTTTTCGATATCTGATGATGGCAGAAGCCGAAACATCGTAATCTAGAAATTTTAATAAGCGATCTTGACGGTTTTATTCGCAAAATATTCAGAATGAATTATCACAGACTCATACAGAAAGTTCATTTCCATTACCAATAAAGTAATAGGCGTTCTACGGGGTTCAGACAAAATTGTGGAAACACTGCTGGAAATGCATGTTCGAACATATGAGGTGCGACAATAAAGGAATAAGACTGACTTTCTTTGCAAGATGTGGCAACCCTGCAGGCTTGCGTAGGCACAATATCTTTGACCTTGGTCTATAAGCTGCTTCTAGTCCAAGCGGCACATTGATGCAAATGCTCAGTCGTGAGTTGTGTTGTAATAAGTTGACACGTGTTTGTGTCTCTTGTCACGGAAGTGGAACTGCATAATATTGCACAACGGTATGCCATTTCTTTTTACATTAAATTGGGTGACAACGCGACGACAACTTACGGTAAGCTTCAGAAGGCTTTTGGAGAGGAGGTTATGTCAAGAACTCAAGTTTTTCATTGGCATGAAAGTGACGGCAGAACGAATGTTGAAGATGAAGACTGCAGTGGACGACCATCAACGTCAAGGATGGATGTCAACTTGGCCAGGGTGCATGATCTTGGTACGAGATAATGCGCCATCCCGTACTGCTCTGTCAGTACAGCAATTTTTAACCTCAAAACAAATTTCAGTACTACCACAGCCACCTTATTCACAAGATATCGCTCCGTGGGACTTTTTTCTATTTCCAAGAGTCGAAACGGCGGACAAGGGACACCATTTCAAACAACACAAGATGTCCAATAAGCTGTGACGAGCGCCTTGGATGATATTACAGAAGATGAGTTCCAGATATCTATCAATGGCAGAAGCGCTGGAAAAGTGTGTGTGCAATCAGAAGGGAACTACTTTTGAAAGAGACAACACTAAACATGACAAAAACGGTAAGCAACTTTTTTTTTCAAGTCAGTCTCATTACTTTATTGTCGCACCTCGTAAATGCAGATTTGAGGCGTTCTGCCACGGGATGGTAGGTCCGCAGCTGTTCTGTACTGAGAAAACTGGATAAATGTTAGTTTCGTCCTTGTCAGTTGCAATTTCATATCAGTGCAACTGAGACGGACGAAATAAAAATTTAGCCAATTTCCTCATAAATGCAGACACTAGCCAACCCTGCATACCACTGTTGTATCTGACCACAAACGGCACCTGTTCAATGTCCTGAATACATTGCAAGTGTCCGTCGTGATCAGACTAGCGTTCTGTGTAGTTGGGAGTTCATTACGTGAGAGCTTAGTAAATTCGACCGTGGACAAATTGTTGGTGCTCGAATGGAGGGCGCTTCCGTAACGAAGGTAGCCGAAGTGTTTGCTGCTATAAGCGGCACCGTATCGGAGATTTATACTGCATATAGTAAAAGCGGAGTCACAACGCGGGTGGGAGTGTTGTCTTGAATTATCGTGATAGACGGTCATTGAAGAGTAATACGGCGAAAAATAAGAGCACGACAGCTGCAAAAGTTACTTCAGAGCTGAATGTCGCAGTCGCGAAACCTATCATCAAAACAACACGAAGGGAGCTCTGTAATAGGGGACTGCAGCGCTAGCTGTAATTCCAAAACCGCTCATCAGTGATGTAAATTCCCGTAACAGGAAAACGTGGACTGTGGGGCGATGGAAGATAAGTCATTTTATTGGATATAACTGGTCGCACACTGTTCCCGACATTTGACAGAATTTACGTCCCACAAGTGAACATGAGGAGGATTCGATGATGATTTGGGCAGCCATATCGTGGTATTCTGTGGGCCTTATGGTTACTCTGAAATGTTGCGTTACTGCCACGGTTTATGTGATCTTTTCGGTTGATCACATGCGTCCCGTGCTACAACGTTTGTTCCTCAATGATGCTCTGTTCCGAGATGACAGGGATCCCCCTCAAACGGCTTTCATCGTCCAAAACTGGTTTCGTGAGTGCGAGAATGAATAAGTCTCCGGCCACAGTAGTCGTCACATCTTAATATTATTGAGATGTCATTGTCTACTTTGGAGAAAATCGCCATCCACCTCCATCATCGTTATCTGAACTTGCCATTATGTTGCAGAAAAATTATATGAGAATCCAGAATGGAAACATCCCCCAGTCTGTAGCTAAGCCATATCTCCGCAATATCCGTTCTTCCAGGACTGCTAGTTCTGCAAGGTTCGCAGATGAGCTTCTGTGAAGTTTGGAAAGTAGGAGACGAGGTACTGGCAAAAGTAAAGCTGTGAGGACGGGGCGTGAGTCGTGCTTGGGTAGCTCAGATGGTAGAGCACTTGCCCGCGTAAGGCAAAGGTCCCGAGTTCGACTCTCAGTCCAGCACACAGTTTTAATCTGCCAGGAAGTTTGGTATAAGAATCGTTAGAAAACTATACAGCGCCTTTATTTATCTATTCCGAGCTGACTGGAAGCTGTTATGGACACCAAACATTTTCATACGCCTTGGAGATCACGAAGGCGTAAGCGCAATGTCATGACAGATCCTAAGTCGCCTGGATGTTTGCTCGGACCATCTCTACTTTGCAAGATGCGCGAGAGATAATGCGCCCTGATAATCGTGAGATGAGGAGAAACAGTAATCGGCAGTGGTGTGTGATGGGTAGCAGGACGGCACAGGCTGAGTGGTACGGTTGCAGTTATACTCTGAGGAAGTGGAACATGATCAACCATTTGAGATGAGGAAAGAGATTGAAGCATTTTGAGAAGAACATTTTATTGTGATTAATTTGATGAGTAGTACAAGAGGTTTTAATTTAAGGAAATTGATTTCACATTTTGTGGTTTATTGAGGCAGCGTTTAGTTACGAATTCTTGGTTCAGACATCCAGAGACTTAAGTACAGAGAAAGGTAATCAACCATGCATAATTTTCAATTTGAATTTGGGGATAGGAATAACTGCTGAATATTTTTCATTTAACGATTTGCATTTTTAAACAAGATCTCTTTTGATGTTAAAGACTACTTTCGTTTGTCCGTTCAAGAAGTGTAATTTCTTGTGTATAAATGTTCTTGAAGCAAAGAAAGAGATAATTTTTCAATATAGAACTTTTATAAGTAGAAAACTATTTACAAGTGATGTTATAATTTATCCCAAGTCATTGTCCCTATCCAATAGCACACTGGACTCGCATTCGGGAGGACGACGGTTCAATCCCGTCTCCGGCCATCCTGATTTAGGTTTTCCGCGATTTCCCTAAATCGTTTCAGACAAATGCCGGGATGGTTCCTTTGAAAGGGCACGGCCGATTTCCTTCCCAATCCTTCCCTAACCCGAGCTTGCGCTCCGTCTCTAATGACCTCGTTGTCGACGGGACGTTAAACACTAACCACCACCACCACCACTACCCTATCCAAACTCCACTCCAAAATATGAGTTATTTTTCTTATTCAGATTTGTTATAAACCAAGTACGCTTTGTCCTTTTCTTTCATTGCACCAGGCGCATCTCAGTTGTAGCTCAGCAATTACGGCGCCCTTTCAAGACAAGAGGAGTGTCCGGTGTTTTGGTTGTGTAACAAGTAAGCGAAAATTAAAAAAAAAGGAACACTGATTTTTTCCAAAGCCAATTTATCAGTTTAAAAGTTTAATGATTCACAGTGTTGAACTAAGGCAGTATTCTTGCCATTACGAATGTTATAAACGGACAGGGAACCTGGTAGGCACTTTCAAGTTTTTTTTCGCAGTCAGATTCTACAACACCTTCTCGCAGTTCAATTTTTGACTTCAAAATTTATGGGTTCCTGTGTTGCAAATTTACGCAAGGTTACAATTAGCTTCTTCTGTTAACAAGCATAACTTTTAATGAGTAACAACAATCTTATTGGTTTCATTAAGATAACTTTCACCCTGTACGAGAGGCTGGGCGCGCACCCGCCTCAGACACACTCACTTTCCCATCGCTCTACAAAAGACTAGAAACGAAACACTGAGGCCTATCGATTTCGACTTGTAAGAGGTTAAGATACAAAACAGCATTTGTGACCTTGCACTTTGTGATGTAAGCAAAGACAAAGAGAAACCAGCATATCTACTTGGCAGTTCAGTTCAAACGAAAGCCTTCAGAAACATATGAAACGGAGTAAGATCTTCGAAGTAGTGAGGTAATACACACAGAGTTCAAACCAAATTTTCGTTTTACTCTTTCCTACAGCAGATGTTTCACTCTCATTTCATTATAAATTTCTAAAATCGTCAAATACAGTTTCGTGGTAACAAAGCAAGCTGACAGGCGCAGATGATGATACGTTTGTTCTCGAAAAACTACCTATCATGTCGGAGACCAATATGAAGACTATGTCTTTCGAACAGTGCATCTTGAACAGAGCGTTGCCTAGGACTGAAGCCTCGACTGTACCAACGTGTAAAACAAGGAACTTGACCAGTTTGAGAGTGATGTACACAAGGATTCCAGATACTAACTGAGATGATAAATACGAATACGACAGATAAAGACACATAAGAAGATTTTGCAGGGACACGTCAATGGAAAACCTGTACCAGAAAAAGGAGCAGGCTGACGGACGAACTGCAGGGGTAGACAAATATTAAATTATGAGAGGCAGATCATGAAGGATGTTGCGTGTAATTTCTGTATGAAGATGGTATAATTAGCGAAGGCTAGGAATTGACACATTATAGTTCTAGCACTGTAGAAAGGCTTATGACCTAAAAATTGTCGTTCTAAATGAAACTTCTGGTTTCAGAGCGATGTAACTTCAACATTCACGAGAGCAACCCAACGCGGTGAATGACTCCTGACATAAATGATCAGCGTATGTTAAGGTAAACTTCCATGTTCTGGCCATAGACAGGCCACTCGGACCCGACCGACCGCCGAGCCACCCTCTGCCAATGGCACCATCGGATGCGGTATGGTGGGGCACGTGGTCATCACAGCGCTTTCCCGGCCATTGTCGGGCTCCTTGACCTTGAAACCACTATTAACTGGTCGAGTAGATTCCTAACGAAGATGAGCGCACCATTCCTCCCACCAAGAAAAAAAAATCCCTGTTATTACTGGGAATCGAACTCAGCTCCTCTGCATGGCGATAGGCCGTGCTGAGCTCGCAGCTACGGAAGCGGGCAAATAATCGCCCTAGTATTCCCGAAATGTGTTGATGGTGCGTCTTCTCCATTGTAAATGTTATCACTGTTTTCTCCATATGTTGTCGAAACGGTCCATTTGTGCAAACTTAAGAGACGGTCGTTTCCTCGTCATTGTCTATGAGACTGAGCACGCGGAAGGAAAAGCTTGATATACATACTACATCGGAATACTGATATAGGGCACAGGTAGAAGGTGAGGTTCGTGCGTACTACCCGTATAATGCTGATGGTAGTGACGCCAAGAAATGGCTATATGCAAACGAAGAGAAACTCCCTGTACGTCTCTTCTGCGGAAAATGTAGACATACCGTGAGAAGAGGAGTGGCGAAACGTCCATACATCTCCGCTGGGTTTCATATGCATATCTACTACGCAACAACGCCGGAACGCACGAAGCAAGTACGTGGAAGTTATCTAAATACTTTTCCATTCCGGATGCGCAACGCTTTGAAATTTACAACCATAGCGTACAAAGTTGTTTATAAACTGAAGTCCGAGCAAGGCTCATCATCTCTTCGCATCTGCAGAGTTTTATTTTATTTATGCAATTAACTGTAAATTTTCCATTTCACTTCCATTTGAACATTCGTTTCGAGTGTACAAAAGGACGAGCACGTATGGCTAATTTATATTAATCGCAGTCAATACATCCCTAACAGAGGCGTGTCTGTGGTATGGAAGGCAGTGAAGGACGAACATTTTACTGACTTGAAATACAATTAAATTTCATCGCAATTCAATATTAATTATAGTATAACCTAGCAGGTAATTTTTATAAGATTGTGTGGATTAGCAAGAACTGCGCAACAGAACGTTGTTGAACTCAGTCTTAAACTTAAAAAAAAAAAAAAAGATTCAAATGGCTCTGAGCACTATGGGACTTAACATCTGAGCTCATCAGTCCCCTAGAACGTAGAACTACTTAAACCTAACTAACCTAAGGACAACACACACATCCATGCCCAAGGCAGGATTCGAACCTGCGACTGTAGCGGTCGCGCGGTTTCAGTCTTACACTCAATCCGACTACAAATAAGATAGTTAATATGCTCTTATTTATTCTTCAACTCGGGTGCACTAAAAAACACTATCTCTGTCCACACATTAGGCGTAGTGCATTAGCGGCGTAAGCGCGGGATAGCAGTGCGATCTGAGGTGCCCTGTCACGGTCCGCGCGGCTACCCCGTCGGAGGTTCGAGTCCTCCCTCGGGCATGGATATGTGTTTTGTACTTAGCGTAACTTAGTTTAAGTTAGATTAAGTGGCGTGTAAGCTTAGGGACCGATGACCTCAGCAGTTTGGTCCCATAAGATCTTATCACAAATTTCCAAATTTTCCATTAGTGGTGTAAGTCTGAAATACAGAGCAAAAAAACTTTCTGAAATATTTTTGGGGGTGTCCTCATATAAGGATTCCGTAACTCATTACAAAATAGATGTGAAATATTATCTACATATGTAAATCAGCAGTAGAAGGAATTATGAGTACTGTCAATATACGAGAGTGAGTCAAGTGAAAACTTTAAATATTTTTTTAAATATTATTTATTGTGCAGAAATGGTACAAAGCTGTATCACTTTTCAACATAATCTCCCCCACGCTCAATGCAAGTCCTCCAGCGCTTACAAAGTACATAAATTCCTTTAGAAAAAAATTATTTTGGTAGTCCGCGCAACCACTCATGCACCGCGTGGAGTACCTCTTTATGAGAACAGAAGTTCTTTCCTCCCATTGCGTCTTTGAGTGGACCAAACATATGGAAATCACTTGGGGCAAGGTCTGGTGAGTATGGTGGATGAGGAACACACTCAATATGCAGGTCTATGATTGTTACAACTGTTGTACGGGCAGTGTGGGACCTTGCATTGCCATGTTGCAAAAGGACATCTGCTGACAGCAATCCACGTCGCTTTGATTTGACTGCAGGCCGCAGATGATTTTTTAGGAGATCTGTGTATGATGCACTGGTGAGAGTGGTCTCTCTAGGCATGTAATGCTCCAAAATGAAGCCTTTTTCGTCCCAAAAGAGAGTCAGCATAAACTTCCCTGCTGATGGTTCTGTTCGAAACTTCTTTGGTTTTGGTGATGGTTCTGTTCGAAACTTCTTTGGTTTTGGTGATGAGGAATAGCGCCATTCCTTGCTCGCTTTCTTCGTTTCCGGTTGGTGGAAGTGAACCCAGGTTTCATTCCCAGTAATGATTCTTGCAAGGAAGCCATCACCTTCTCGTTCAAAGCACCGAAGAAGTTCTTCACAAGCATCAACACGTCGTTCTCTCATTTCAGGAGTCAGCTGCCGTGGCACCCATCTTGCAGACACTTTGTGAAATTGCAGCACATCATGCACAATGTGGTGTGCTGACCCATGACTAATCTGTAAACATGCTGCAATGTCATTCAGTGTCACTCGGCGGTTTTCCTTCACTATGGCTTCAACTGCTGCAATGTTCTGTGGAGTCACAACTCGTTGTGCCTGGCCTGGACGAGGAGCATCTTCCACTGAAGTCACATCATTTGTGAACTTCCTACTCCATTCTTAGACTTGCTGCTGTGACAAACATGCGTTATCGTACCGATCTTTCATTCGTCGATGAATCTCAATAGGTTTCACACCTTCACTACGCAAAAACCGAATAACGGAACGCTGTTCTTCCCTGGTGCAAGTCGCAAGTGGGGCGTCCATCTTTATACTGATACCGCGACGGTATGTGTACATCTGCACTATGTTGCCACCTACAGGCCATTCTGCACGCTGTTTGTAGCATGCTTACCAACTTACAGGATAACGGCGCGAAATTTCGATTTGTTATTACAGATTTAAGGTTTTCTTTTGACTCACCCTTATAGTTGAATTAAATTCACTGGCGAAAAAAAATGGCAACACCAAAAAGTAATTAACGAAGAGTAATGACATTTGTGGAACACAGTTGTCTAGATAACATATTTAAGCGATTAACATTACGAGATTACAGATTTACGTAAATCCGAGATGTTCTTGTGTTGTTGTGGTCTTCAGTCCTGAGACTGGTTTGATGCAGCTCTCCATGCTACTCTATCCTGTGCAAGCTTCTTCATCTCCCAGTACCTACTGCAACCTACATCCTTCTGAATCTGCTTAGTGTATTCATCTCTTGGTCTCCCTCTACGATTTTTACCCTCCACGCTGCCCTCCAATACTAAATTGGTGATCCCTTGATGCCTCAGAACATGTCCTACCAACCCATCCCTTCTTCTAGTCAAGTTGTGCCACAAACTTCTCTTCTCCCCAATCCCATTCAATACTTCCTCATTAGTTATGTGATCTACCCATCTAATCTTCAGCATTCTTCTGCAGCACCACATTTCAAAAGCTTCTATTCTCTTCTTGTCCAAACTATTTAGCGTCCATGCTTCACTTCCATACATGGCTACACTCCATACAAATACTTTCAGAAATAACTTCCTGACACTTAAATCTATACTCGATGTTAACAAATTTCTCTTCTTCAGAAACGCTTTCCTTGCCATTGCCAATCTACATTTTGTATCCTCTCTACTTCGTCCATCATCAGTTATTTTGCTCCCCAAATAGCAAAACTCCTTTACTACTTTAAGTGTCTCATTTCCTAATCTAATACCCTCAGCATCACCCGACTTAACTCGACTACATTCCATTATCCTCGTTTTGCTTTTGTTGATGTTCATCTTATATCCTCCCTTCAAGACACCATCCATTCCGTTTCCATTCGTCTGTAAAGAATTCGTGTTAGTACTTTGCAGCTGTGGCTTATTAAACTGATTGTTCGGTAATTTTCACATCTGTCAACACCTGCTTTCTTTGGGATTGGAATTATTATATTCTTCTTGAAGTCTGAGGGTATTTCGCCTGTTTCATACATCTTGCTCACCAGATGGTAGAGTTTTGTCAGGACTGGCTCTCCCAAGGCCGTCAGTAGTTCCAATGGAATGTTGTCTACTCCAGGGGCCTTGTTTCGACTCAGGTCCTTCAGAGCTCTGTCAAACTCTTCACGCAGTATCGTATCTCCCATTTCATCTTCATCTACATCCTCTTCCATTTCCATAATATTGTCCTCAAGTGCAACGCCCTTGTATAGACTCTCTATATACTCCTTCCACCTTTCTGATTTCCCTTCTTTGCTTAGAACTGGGTTTCCATCTGAGCTCTTGGTGTTCATACATGTGGTTCTCTTATCTCCAAAGGTCTCTTTAATTTTCCTGTAGGCAGTATCTATCTTACCCCTAGTGAGATAAGTCTCTACATCCTTACATTTGTCCTCTAGCCATCCCTGCTTAGCCATTTTGCACTTCCTGTCGATTTCATTTTTGAGACGTTTGTATTCCTTTTTGCCTGCTTCATTTACTGAATCCGAGATACGCCATTGCAAATGTGAAATGCTGGTACTTTAATAACGGGTGTATGCGCCAGAATGTTGAATGCAAGCATGCAAACGCACATACATTGTGCTGTACAGCTGCTTGATGTCAGTTTGTGTTATGGAATTCCGTTGCACTTAATCACTCAATGCATGGACGTTTAATGCTGATTATAATGACGCAAGAGATGCGGTCCGATGATGTCCCTTATGTGCTCGATTGGAGACAGATCTGATGATCTAACAGGCAAAGGCAACGTGTCGACGCTCTATAGAGCATGCTGGGTTACAACAGTGGTATTTGGGCGAGCGTTATCCTGCTAGAAAGCACCCCGTGGAATGCTGTTCATTACTGGCAGCACAACAACTCGAATCACCAAACTGACGTACAAATCATCAGTCAGGGCGCGTGGGATAACCATGACAGTGCTCCTGTTGTCATACGAAATCGCACCACATACCATAACTCCAGTGTAGCTCCAGTGTGTCCAGCACGCAGACAGGTTGTTTTCAGGCCCTCATGTGCCTTCCTATCCATACACGGCTATCACTGCCACCGAGACAGAATGAAGTTTCAACAGGAAACACAACAGACCTCCACCTTGTCCTCCAATGAGTTCTCGCTTGATACCGCAGAAGTCACCAAGGGCTGTGGTTTTGGGTCAATGGAATGGACGCTAAAAGGCGTATGGTTCACAGCTGTTCTTGAAGTAATCGATTTGTAGCAGTTCGTCGTGTCACCGTGCTGACAACTGCTGCTCACATTGCTACTGCAGATGCAGTACTATGCGGCAGAGCCATACGCCGAACACCATGGTCTCCCCTCTCTGTCACGTGGACGTCCGAAGACCAGTCTTCTTGAGAGCGTACACCCTCATGACCACGACTGCTAGCAATCATGTACAGTGGTTGCGTTCCTGCCAAGTCTTTCTGCAATATCTAAGAAGGAAAATCCAGCTTCTCGTAACCCTATTACACGACCTGGTTCAAATTCAGGGAGGTGAGGTGTTGACAATGGCGTCTTTGACGCGATAAGGCGTCCACGACGTACATGAGCTCACCACGTACAGTCTCAAAGGTAACTAACGATAACGCCCGTTATAGAGTGTGTTTAAAGCACACCCGATTTGCATCCTCACAGTGGTGCTACTAGCGCCGCTCTTAGGTAACTTGCTCGAAATTTGAATAGACATCTTCTTTCAAATGCAGAAACACGCCTATCAACTTTCGTTTTGTCCCACAACTCCTTCTTGGTGTTACGATTTTTTCCGTCAGTGTTACTTCATTAATTACAGGGAGTGTGGTTTCCAATTAAGTTTATGAGCTATAGGTAGTTCCAAAAACGTAACGCTCTCTACCTCTTGCGTTTCACTGTGTAAGTTGCCTATTCTTATAGCTTGAGGAGTTCTGATGTGTTGGCAGAAGAGCCAACACCGTGTTGCTAGAGGAGGCCGAAATGCACGCTTTTAAGCTCACGCAGATTGGCGTGAGGTCTGGAACAGTTATGGGAATTAATAGTAGCAAATAAAGTACGTAGTTGATGTAATACTTAACTTTAATCCATAATTGGTGAACATTGGTCTGCCGGTACAGGCATCACAAGTTAAATATCTATTGATAATGGCGCCTTGCGAGGTCGTAGCAAATGACGTAGCTGAAGGCTATGCTAACTATCGTCTCGGCAAATGAGAGCGTATTTGTCAGTGTAGCATCGCTAGCAAAGTCGGCTGTACAACTGGGGCGAGTGCTAGGAAGTCTCTATAGACCTGCCGTGTGGCGGCGCTCGGCCTGCAATCACTGACAGTGGCGACACCCGGGTCCGACGTATACTAATGGACCGCGGCCGATTTAAAGGCTACCACCTAGCAAGTGTGGTGTCTGGCAGTGACACCACAAGTTTCATGTGAAGTACCGAATTATCTGCACTACATTGTGCCAAACTTAAATGACAATCCAATTTTCTTCATTTATCTGTTGATGTTTTCAAATACTTCGTTACATTAAGATGACTGGAACTACTTTCTGAGCCGTGCAGCAGGTCACGCTGGCGCTGTTTGTAGGTTTCCCTCCTCTGTTGGAGGCCATGCCTTATCGTTTAGTTGGCATGGTTGCGGGTGTTTGTCTTCTTCTCGTGTTGATTGGCGCCACTTGGTTTCGCAAGCGTTGCCTGTCCGCTAGTGGCAGCAGCGGCGGTTATCGATATGTAGTAACTCTAGCCCTATCTTTGGGAAGGCGTGGTGGTTCCTCCGGGTCGTGTCGGTGTGCTGTTCGGTTGGGGACTCAGGAGCAGCCAGGTCCGCGCAGGTCCAGAACACGCCAGAACCGCTGGCGGCGCGCATGGACTGCTGAATCGAAGGCCTGTGGTCACGAAGGTGCACGACCTCATCCTAAACCGGATCCTGCATGCTTTAAGTTGAGTGCATTTAGATTCAAGTAGAGAAACCTGCATTATTGTGAGATCTTGCGATTCTCCAGTGACTTGGGTTCGTGTTGCTGCTCGTAGTGTTGCTGAGGTGAAGAGCAGCGAGTGGAGTGCTTGGGGAAGGCGGATCTGATTAGCTTTCCTGGACTTCTAATTACTATTTATTGCGTTCAGTTTGTTACTATTTGTTAAGTTCAACCAGCGGTATTTTTCCTGCCTTGTGGCTGCTAAAGCCCCAGTTAGCTGCCCGGGGGGTTAGTGTATGTAATGGCAATGTAAGTTTCCTCGCCTTGCCGCTGCTGTCTGGCGTGTAGTTTTGACAGCTTTCTTGTAGGTTGGTTGGCGATTCTTCTACTCTGGTGGTAGTAATTCCTTTCTCGTTCCGGGCGCTCTAACCACAGCATTCTGCAGACGGAATCCAGACCGCCGGTTCCGGCTTTGGCTTATTTTTACATCTTTGAATTTTGTCTATTGGACGTCAGGTAGCCTCTGCAAGATTATCATTAGTCATTCGTTAGACTGCCACTAGTCTGAGTTACCATCTTGTGAAGTGAATGCAACTCTTGGCTGCCTATCTCATCGGTCGCGATAGTGGTTTTTGCCGAACCTAATCAGAGGTCGATTCCTGGTGCACCGTCTGTGACTGGCCCTTGTGTTTTATTAGTGTATTTGCTGTTTTAATGTATGTTTCTAAAATTATAATTGCCGTTCTTGACGTTACAGCAGGTTCAAATGATTGTGCTACCAAGATTATCATCATTTTGTCTCACCTGTTTGGTGACCAGTTGCTTGTCCTTTAAATTAATCTTTGCTGTTGTATTTGCTGTTTTACTACATGTTTTTTTTTAATTATATAATTGCCACTCTTGGCGTTACAGCAGGTTTAAGTGGTTGTGCTACCAAGTTTACCATCATTTTGTCTCACCCGTCTGGTGATCAGTTGCCTGTCTTTTTAAATTAACCTTTGTGATTGCATTATTGTTTTACAGTGTGTTTGTTAAATTTTTTTTATAATTGCCGTTCTTGGCGTTAAAGGCCTTCAGCCGTGACTGTGGTTACTTGCCTTAAAATTCTAATGGGGATCACATTGGCTTGTTTTTAAAACATTATTTGCTATGTCAGTATTTTATGCCCATTTGGTAAATTGTAACGAACCGAAACCACTAATAATTACACAGCTGACAAACTGCCTATTGGCTTCTGTCTCGGGTTCTTCGGCCGTCGTTCATCTAATGATTTTTCTGACGTTTCGCCAGCACGAGTGGCTGGCATTGTCAAAGCTTCACCCTCCATTGCCGGTGGTGAACTGGAGCCGAGCTCGCGGGCGCAGACTATATGTACCTGGCGCGCCAACGTCCGAGGGCTTCTCCGCGGTCATTTCCGGTGCGGTTCTCCTCTTGCTACCTGCGACGGTCGTTCGCTGCAGTATGGGAAGCCAGGGTTCATGACCTTAAGGCTTTCCTCTTTCTTGTTCAAACTGTTCGCGTGTTTTTGTATTTCTACAGCTTCTCTGAACAAGCGCGTGTGATAGTGCTTCTCTACAGCCAGAACTTCCGTGTCGGCGAATTTTATAACGTGGTCGGTCTCATTGAGTAAACGTCAGAAAAATCATTAGATGAACGTCGGCCGAAGAACCCGAGACAGAAGCCAATAGGCAGTTTGTCAACAAAAGGCCACGAAAGCCTTAACAGTTTTGAATTACACAGTTGTTCATTCTATCACATTCTTTCATTAATAACGTCTGATATCTTTATTTATAGCTGAGTTTGGAATTACCATTTTCAAATAAATGTGTGTAATTTCAAAAGGGAACGAACAGTAACTGATTACAGCCCCGTCCACAATCAAATGGTTCAAATGACTCTGAGCACTATGGGACTTAACTTCTGAGGTCATCAGTCCCCTAGAACTTAGAACTACTTAAACCTAACTAACCTAAGGACATCACACACATCCATGCCCGAGGCAGGATTCAAACCTGCGACCGTAGCAGTCGCGCGGTTCCAGACTGTAGCGCCTAGAACCGCTCGGCCACTCCGGCCGGCGTCCACAAACTTAACCGAATCCTGCCTTCCTTGACTCCCAAGTTTCACTTTCCATCCTACTCTAAAATCGTCTGCAAGGACAAAAATTACATCTTTTGACAGTGCAAATGAACGATCATTTGTGTGTATCCCAAATAGTAGCTGACCCAAAACAAAACCCTGTAGTGCACCATGTCTGATTAATTCAGATTCTGCACCATGTCTGATTAATTCAGATTCAGAGTGCCTATTGCCATGTGAACAACATGCATCTGATTGAATTCGCTTTCTGCGAATCACGGATACTTCAAAGTTGAAATCAGAATCCCACGCAGTCGAGAGTTTGAATGGTACATTTTTGTCATGACAATGTTGACACGCTCAGTGCCTGTTCAATGTGTTGCAGAGGAAAAAATACTGCGGCAAGATATCCTTGTGAATCCTTCGTATAGTTGTCACCACAATGGGTACCAGATACTTTGTTTGAGCTGATCAAGAAATTGCACCACATGGACTGCTAATGCATCGGTGAATTGTGTCCTACCTGTCACACATCTTTTCAGATTAATTTCTTGCAAATATGATATTTTTATTTAAATTTCGCATCTGAAAGTAAGTAATATATCTACTGTTACTGGTCACTACCAATTGCTCTACTCTTCAAATCAGGGACAGGATACTTTCCTACGAGTGTTGGCATCGCGGCATGTAGTACTTCGTTTCTAAAACGTGTGCAAAAGGGTAGCTGGTGTATTTTCCTTGGAAAGCATAAATATCAAAATTAATCGGCTAATTATATGTATTAACTGTATATTACCAGAGCAGCTAGTTACCACATCGAACTATCCCCCATTTCCTCTGAACTGCGCATTTTTATTTGAGAAAATAAATAAGAGCGGGAAAGCTGCCTCGAAAACCTGACGCTGGTAAAAAGAGCGACAATTTTAGTAGTTAGGCGGAGGGATATTCTATAGGTCCAACAGCCTGGCGACAGGGGTCCTGAACGCTAAGCTCCTCCGTTGCCTTCGGCGCTACTCGGTAAAATTTTGCAAGTCTAGATGACGGTTACCGTTGGCTTACGGAAGGGAAGAGTCGGGGGCGGTTCTTTCAGGTCAACCCCACTTGTGATGGTATCTGGAACAAAATAATGCACCGTCTCACAAGGCCAGGAATGTGATCGAGTGGTTCGAGGAACATAGTATCTAGTTCCAGTTAACGTGCTCTCCCTGCAGTTCGCCAGGTCTGAACCCAATCGAACACATCTGGGACGTGATTGAACGAGATGTCAGGGCTTACCTCACCCTCCTAGAAATTTACAGGAATTAGATGACTGGGTGTTTGTTTGTTTTGATTTGTTTTATGGCGCAAAAACAACTAGGGTCTTACGCGCTCACGTCAAAGAAATTTGGACAACAGAAGAATTACCTAACGATTGGAAGTGTGCACTTATCCACCCACTGCACAAAAAAGAACGGATGTCAACAATTACCGAGGCATTTCATTGCTACCAGTCACCTACAAGAGCTTCTCTTCGTGCCTATTGCAGAGAACACAGGAACAAATTGAACAGAAGATTGAGGAGTATCAAGAGGGTTTCCGACCCAGACGTTCCTGCCCTGAACAAATTTTTAATGTAAAAACAACGTTGAAATACAGAGCTATTAGACATAAGCCCACCGTATGTACATTCGTTAACTTGAAGAAGGCGTATGACTCAGTCGACCGTAGATCCCTTGTCAACACTCTAATAGAACTCGGACGTCACCAGAAAACACTTAAGCTCATTGAATAGACACTCTCCAGCATAAATACCAAAATTAATCGGCTAATTATATGTATTAACTGTATATTACCAGAGCAGCTTCATGGGGGAAATCTCGGAATGTTTTGAGATCAGATCTGGGGTAAGACAAGGAGACGGACTATCTCCAATTCTGTTCAATATCGTTTTGGATGAGGTTGTAAGGGAATGGTAGAGTGAGCTTAGAAAACGTGGCCTATGGAAACCAATGAAGATTGGAAGGAAAACTGAAGTCACCTGCCTAGCCTTTGCCGATGACCTCGCAATTTTTACAGACAGTGAACAAAATGCAATATATCAAATAGAAATACTCAAGGAATGCACCAAGAAGGTTGGCATGCAAATTTCTTTTGATAAAACGGAATTTCTGTGTACACTCTTAAACATGTAGAATCTCACCACAAAATATGGACAGATAAACAGAGTTCCACATTTTAAATACCTGGGGGCATTTTGGAACCCACTGGACTAGAAAAAAAATCTCAACACAGCACAGAAACTAAAGAGAGCCTACGGTCAAACACCAACTTTACAACAAAGGGTGCATGTCCATGTATGTAAAAATCAGGCACTACAGCACTGTCATTAAACCCGAGGTGCTATACACAGCAGAAACCTTGTCATTCCACAACAATATGCTACTACAAAAACTACAAAAAGAAGAACGAAAGATCATTAGGAAAATCCTTCGACTACGAAAAACTGAAGCTGGATATAGACTCCAAACCAACAAAACTACAGAGGAAATTTCAAATATTGTTGCTGGTATTAGAGAGGGACACCTTAAATTCTATGGACACATACACAGACTCTCTGAGTATAGACTCACACGCCAGATACTCACAGCCACCGAAAACCTTAAAGGTATGACATGGACCGAACAAGTAGAGACCTTACTGATGCTCAACTCATCATTCAGGACACTGCAGACCGTAACATCTGCAGAAGCAAAATAGACAAGTGGGAATTCCAGCCAGAGACAAGAGCCAAAAAGAGCGGTACAAAGCCATGAAAGAAAGAAAGCCATGAGCGAGAATATGAAGGTCTCATGGAAAAACCGCAGGAAGAACGATAGGATCTACTACGTGTATTATAATAATTTTAATTTTGACGTGCCAACGCATCGCTCATTTAATGTTTGATGTACCTGGAAATTCAGTGGAAAGATTTTATGTGTAGATTGCACAAGATGTTTGCAATGACTTTTATGAATATCTCAAGATGGTAATTTAGTCTTACCGAAACCGGTTATCTAGAATAAAGCTTTTTACAGCGATCTCGGCTAAGTTCTTTTGTTCTTTTGCTCCTAAGTAATCACTACAAATCACCCGTACGATCTCAGGATGAGTAAACTAGTATCACAACTGTCATTGTGACTTCAGCATTCCAGGTCGCTGCACCGTCGCTGACTTCATCACATCGGCTAATCATTTTATTTCAGCGAATGCAATTCACTTGATTTATTTTGCACATTTTTTTTCTCAAGCTCTTTCACGAACTTCCAAGCGTTTTTGAAGACGACAGTCAGTTATTATCTGATGATGGCCTTGTGTTCGGAAAACTGGAACACAATATAAATATTTTTCTGGATAGCTTTTTCCGTAGGTAGAAATACGTAGTAGCCCTCACGTTGCCTTTAGCATGCTTCACAAGTTCTACGTAAGTTCTCCCACATGCACCGCTGGACTAAGTACTGAAATAGATGCATTCGCTTCGCTGACACATGATCTAAGACTAGAACGATACACTTCGCTAATATGACGTACAAAATTGTAAAGCACAGAGAAAAAAGATAAAGAGACTGTAGTCGCTAAAAGCAACCGGCATCAAGTCTAGGTCCAGCTAAAAAATTAATGTGTCGGGAAATTTCCAGATGCTTTAATTTATGCACTAGGTGTGGCACTGAACTCCGTCGCGGTTTTGTGTCAATGAGTTCTGGGGGCAATTGGCAACTAAATGCATTTACAAATTGCCTGTTGGCTTCTGCCTCGGATTCTTCGAACGACGTTTGTTTTATAATTTTCGTAACGTTTCGCCGGCACGAGTAGCTGACATTGACAAAGCGTTCCTAGTGGTGGACAGCACAACCATCAATGGAGGGTGAAGCTTTGACAATGTCAGCCACTCTCGCTGGCGAAACGTCAGAAAAATTACTAAACAAATGTGGGCCTAAGAACCCGACACAGAATCCAACGGGCAATTTGTCAACAAGTGTTCACGGAAGCCTTAATAATTCTGAATACATTTAGATTTTAAAAATCGAAAGAGAGTGTGAGTTTAACTTGCCGTTAGCAGTGAGACTTGCGATGACACAATCGAAGCGGTTGCGGATTCAGTTCAGAAAAATATCTGAGGGAACTAGTTCCATGTTTACTGCTGACTGGGCAACATCAAATTTTAGAAACTACAATACAGTCAGTTCTCCTCACATTATTCTCTAATGTGCGACATTCCATTCCCGTAAAATAGTGAAGTCTTGAATAAAATGAAAATTATGTGATTTGCGGGGATGAGATTAAAGGGATGATCTTCATCCTGGTGAATGCAAACCTCTTTCTACCAACCAAAACATAAACTTAGGATCATTTTGCTTCCTGAGCGCAGGAACTGCTTAGTACATGGAATACAAACCATTGATTGCTTTCCATTTATTTCCTTCCACTAAACGAAGTAAATTGTATGAACTGTTACCCTTAAAAAGGAACCCGTTCACAGAACTAATGAATTTAATGTTCGTAGAGAAAAGGGACACACTTTTGTTTTAGAGAACTCGATTAACGTATTCTCGCTGTTAAACATCGCTTACGCTGTTTGAAAGCCGCAAAGAAAACCGTTTCACTTAAAAATCAACAAAATATAGCAGGAGGGATTTGGCAATATCTCAATAACTGCTGCCAAGTTACGAATTAACCATACCAGGGGATGTATGGATGTTACCTTATGGTGAACTCATGACTTGCGGACGTGTAATACATCGATTGCAATGCTGTGTCACTAAGGATGAAATCTTTTGTGCCTTAAAATCTATCGCACTTAGCGAAAAAAAACTAAAAATAATAATTTAACGAAATAAGTCATTTTTATTCCACTAACAACTGTGCCGTGTGCATTGTTATTATGAGACGTAAGTTATAAGTTGGCTATAATTCCTTGTGCTTTTGTGATCTTTTCTCCTTGGATAGCCGATGTTTATGTGCCCGATCACTGCGCTTAAAAGAAGAAGACTTCAGACACGCCCAACCGATTCGGCTGATGTTTAGCAAGTCGCTTGTATACAATCTAAAATGAAACATTCGAAGATACTTTGGCCCAACACCATAACAGTTTTGAGAAAACTGCTCCTAAAGTTCATGACGCGCAATCGGCTTAGAATTAACGGGATCGATAGATAATTGAAAACTGAGCATGTTTTGTTTCTTAAGTTTCCCCATGCTTATAAGAAACTAACGCTTAATTTGCTCCTAGGGCTATAGAAGACATCAATCGTTTAACCGACTCGTTAAAAAATGTTTATGTCGCTTGCTCGAAATCTAATAAATTTACAAACTCAATTTACAAAACATATCTTGAGAACGTATTAAACCCATACGTAGGTAATAACAAGTTTTGTCTGATATTGGATCCCGGAGTGGATAGACTTACGCCATCATGTGTGACAGCATGTCTATGCATGACGATATCAACCGACTTGCACGGCAGAAGCAAACCTGTGTGCCAGCTATGTGATGATTATTTCTACCGCAAAAAAAAATCTTTATTTCGAAGTTTTAAAATTACAGTCTCCTTCTGTAAACCCAGCGGGAATTACGCAACCAAGCGGATGCAACACAGATTTACAGCATAATTCAGGATCAAATTTCAGCCGTGATTTTTCAGACAATGTGATAGTATGTCTGATATGCATGAGAAAGTAATGGCAGAAAAAGAAATATATTGAAATGTAAATCGATTTTTCAGACAATGTTTTCGCATGTATGATATGCATCACAAATTAATGCCCGAAAAAGAAATCTTTTTAAATGTAAACCAAGTTTGTTTTCCTCCGAATCCTCGGAAGAAAAGATGTAGTTCCGCCATGACTGCATTCGATAGATGTTCTCAGTACCGCGAGTATATTTGCTTCGAATGTTTGTACGACAGGAACATTCTAAGACATAAAAAACGGTGCACCGCGAAGGAATTATCCGAATGGGACGGCAATCGACAGATGTGACGTACATGTACAAACAAAGAAATAATTTCATTTCAGGAAAACTGGATGAGCTATTCAAGAGAAAGAACTTCACAAACTGACCAACTCAAAAACACGTTGATCCACCTCTGGCCCTTATGAAAGCAGTTATTCGGCTTGGCATTTCTCGATAGAGATGTTCGATATCCTCCTGAGAGATATCGTGCCAAATTCTGTCCAACTTTCGCGAAGATCGTCAAAACCCCGAAATGACTGGAGGGTTCTGTACTATCGTTCCCAGAACCGACCGCGGTCCTCTGGTTTGGAGCCGAGTAGAAGGCTTAAACCAGAGGCTCAGACGATTCTGCGGATGATGATGATGATGTTTGGTTTGTGGGGCGCTCAACTGCGTGGTTATCAGCGCCCGTACAATTATCCAATCTTTGCTCAGTCCAATTTCGCCACTTTCCTGGATGATGATGAAATGATGAGGACAACACAAACACCCAGTCATCTCGAGGCAGGTGAAAATCCCTGACCCCGCCGGGAATCGAACCCGGGACCCCGGGCTCGGGAAGCGAGAACGCTACCGCGAGACCACGAGATTCTGCGGAGATCTGGGGTGCAAATTTCTCGACCTCCGCCATCGGGTGGAGAAATTTAGGGTCCCCCTGAATAGGTCAGGCGTGCACTACACGCCGGAAGCGGCTACAAGGGTAGCGGAGTACGTGTAGAGTGCACATGTGGGTTTTTTAGGTTAGAGAATTCCCTCCCTAGGCCCGACAACACGCCTACTGAGGCGCGGCAAGGTAGGAGTAGGCAAAATACAACAGGGAATAACAGTATTAATGTGCTAATAGTAAACTGCAGGAGCGTCTATAGAAAGGTCCCAGAACTGCTCTCATTAATAAACGGTCACAATGCTCACATAGTACTAGGGACAGAAAGTTGGCTGAAACCATATGTAAACAGTAATGAAATTCTAAACTCAGATTGGAATGTATACCGCAGAGACAGGCTGGACAGTGAAGGGGGAGGCGTGTTTATAGCGATAAGAAGTGCAATAGCATCGAAGGAAATTGACGGAGATCCGAAATGTGAAATAATTTGGGTGAAGGTCACGGTTAAAGCAGGCTCAGACATGGTAATGGGATGTCTCTATAGGCCCCCTGGCTCAGCAGCTGTTGTGGCTGAGCACCTGAAGGATAATTTGGAAAATACACTCCTGGAAATTGAAATAAGAACACCGTGAATTCATTGTCCCAGGAAGGGGAAACTTTATTGACACATTCCTGGGGTCAGATACATCACATGATCACACTGACAGAACCACAGGCACATAGACACAGGCAACAGAGCATGCACAATGTCGGCACTAGTACAGTGTATATCCACCTTTCGCAGCAATGCAGGCTGCTATTATCCCATGGAGACGATCGTAGAGATGCTGGATGTAGTCCTGTGGAACGGCTTGCCATGCCATTTCCACCTGGCGCCTCAGTTGGACCAGCGTTCGTGCTGGACGTGCAGACCGCGTGAGACGACGCTTCATCCAGTCCCAAACATGCTCAATGGGGGACAGATCCGGAGATCTTGCTGGCCAGGGTAGTTGACTTACACCTTCTAGAGCACGTTGGGTGGCACGGGATACATGCGGACGTGCATTG
Organism: Schistocerca serialis cubense; assembly: GCF_023864345.2. Classification (NCBI taxonomy): domain Eukaryota; kingdom Metazoa; phylum Arthropoda; class Insecta; order Orthoptera; family Acrididae; genus Schistocerca; species Schistocerca serialis. Next base: position 437,038,210 of record NC_064646.1, read on the forward strand.
TCCTGTTGGAACAGCAAGTTCCCTTGCCGGTCTAGGAATGGTAGAACGATGGGTTCGATGACGATTTGGATGTACCGTGCACTATTCAGTGTCCCCTCGACGATCATCAGTGGTGTACGGCCAGTGTAGGAGATCGCTCCCCACACCATGATGCCGGGTGTTGGCCCTGTGTGCCTCGGTCGTATGCAGTCCTGATTGTGGCGCTCACCTGCACGGCGCCAAACACGCATACGACCATCATTGGCACCAAGGCAGAAGCGACTCTCATCGCTGAAGACGACACGTCTCCATTCGTCCCTCCATTCACGCCTGTCGCGACACCACTGGAGGCGGGCTGCACGATGTTGGGGCGTGAGCGGAAGACGGCCTAACGGTGTGCGGGACCGTAGCCCAGCTTCATGGAGACGGTTGCGAATGGTCCTCGCCGATACCCCAGGAGCAACAGTGTCCCTAATTTGCTGGGAAGTGGCGGTGCGGTCCCCTACGGCACTGCGTAGGATCCTACGGTCTTGGCGTGCATCCGTGCGTCGCTGCGGTCCGGTCCCAGGTCGACGGGCACGTGCACCTTCCGCCGACCACTGGCGACAACATCGATGTACTGTGGAGACCTCACGCCCCACGTGTTGAGCAATTCGACGGTACGTCCACCCGGCCTCCCGCATGCCCACTATACGCCCTCGCTCAAAGTCCGTCAACTGCACATACGGTTCACGTCCACGCTGTCGCGGCATGCTACCAGTGTTAAAGACTGCGATGGAGCTCCGTATGCCACGGCAAACTGGCTGACACTGACGGCGGCGGTGCACAAATGCTGCGCAGCTAGCGCCATTCGACGGCCAGCAACGCGGTTCCTGGTGTGTCCGCTGTGCCGTGCGTGTGATCATTGCTTGTACAGCCCTCTCGCAGTGTCCGGAGCAAGTATGGTGGGTCTGACACACCGGTGTCAATGTGTTCTTTTTTCCATTTCCAGGAGTGTATTTCGAGTAGATTTCCCGACCATGTTATAGTTCTGGGTGGAGATTTTAATTTGCCGGATATAGACTGAGAGACTCAAACGTTCATAACGGGTGGCAGGGACAAAGAATCCAGTAAAATTTTTTAAAGTGCTTTATCTGAAAACTACATTGAGCAGTTAAACAGAGAACCGACTCGTGGCGATAACATATTAGACATTCTGGTGACAAATAGACCCGAACTATTTGAAACAGTTAACGCAGAACAGGGAATCAGCGATCATCAAGCGGTTACTGCATCGATGATAGAAATATTTAAAAAGGTAGGAAGATTTTTCTGTTTAGCAAAAGTGACAAAAAGCAGATTTCAGAGTACCTGACGGCTCAACACAAAACTTTTGTTTTAAGTACAGATAGTGTTGAGGATCAGTCGACAAAGTTCAAAACCATCGTACAACATGCGTTAGATAAGTATGTGTCAAGCAAGATCGTAAGAGAAGGAAAAGAGCCACCGTGGTACAACAACCGAGTTAGAAAACTGCTGCGGAAGCAAAGGGAACTTCACAGCAAACATAAACATAGCCAACGCCTTGCAGACAAACAAAAATTACGCGAAGAGAAATGTAATGCGAGGAGGGCCATGCGAGAGGCGTTCAATGAAGTCGAAAGTAAAGTTCTATGTACTGACTTGGCAGAAAATCCTAAGAAATTTTGGTCTTACGTCAAAACGGTAGGTGGATCAAAACAAAATGTCCAGACACTCTGTGACCAAAATGGTACTGAAACAGAGGATGACAGACTAAAGGCCGAAATACTAAATATCTTTCTCCAAAGCTTTTTCACAGCGGAAGACTGCACTGTAGTTCCTTCGCTAGGTTGTCGCTCAGATGACAAAATGGTAGATATCGAAATAGAAGACAGAGGTATAGAGAAACAATTAAACTCACTCAAAAGAGGAAAGACCGCTGGACCTGATGGGATACCAGTTCTATTTTACACAGAGTACGCGAAGGAACTTGCCCCCCTTTTTGCAGCGGTGTACCGCAGGTCTCTAGAAGAGCGTAGCGTTCCAAAGGATTGGAAAAGGGCACAGGTCATCCCCGTTTTCAAGAAGGGACGCCGAACAAATGTGCAGAACTATAGACCTATATCTTTAACGTCGATCAGTTGTAGAATTTTGGAACACGTATTATGTTCGAGTACAATGACTTTTCTGGGAACTAGAAATCTACTCTGTAGGAATCAGCATGGGTTTCGAAAAAGACGATCGTGTGAAACTCAGCTAGCGCTATTCGTCGACGAGACTCAGAGGGCCATAGACACGGGTTCCCAGGTAGATGCCATGTTTCTTGACTTCCGCAAGGCGTTCGATACAGCTCCCCACAGTCGTCTAATGAACAAAGTAAGAGCATATGGACTATCAGACCAATTGTGTGATTGGATTGAAGAGTTCATAGATAACAGAACGCAGCATGTCATTCTCAATGAAGAGAAGTCTTCCGAAGTAAGAGTGATTTCAGGTGGTCCGCAGGGGAGTGTCGTAGGACGGTTGCTAGTCACAATATACATAAATGACCTTGTGGATGACATCAGAAGTTCACTGAGGCTTTTTGCGGATGATGCTGTGGTATATCGAGAGGTTGTAACAATGGAAAATTGTACTGAAATGCAGGAGGATCTGCAGCGAATTGACGCATGGTGCGGGGAATGGCAATTGAATCTCAATGTAGACAAGTGAAATGTGCTGCGAATACATAGAAAGAAAGATCCCTTATCATTTAGCTACAATATAGCAGGTCAGCAACTGGAAGCAGTTAATTCCATAAATTATGTGGGAGTACGCATTAAGAGTGATTTAAAATGGAATGATCATATAAAGTTGATCGTCGGTAAAGCAGATGCCAGACTGAGGTTCATTGAAAGAATCCTAAGGAAATGCAATCCGAAAACAAAGGAAGCAGGTTACAGTACGCTTGTTCGCCCCCTGCTTGAATACTGCTCAGCAGTGTGGGATCTGTACCAAATAAGGTTGATAGAAGAGATACAGAAGATCCAACGGAGAGCAGCGCGCTTCGTTACAGGATCATTTAGTAATCGCGAAAGCGTTACGGAGATGATAGATAAACTCCAGTGGAAGATTCTGCAGGAGAGACGCTCAGTAGCTCGGTACGGGCTTTTGTTGAAGTTTCGAGAACATACCTTCACAGAGGAGTCAAGCAACATATTGCTCCCTCCTACGTATATCTCGCAAAGAGACCATGAGGATAAAATCAGAGAGATTAGAGCCCACACAGAGGCATACCGACAATCCTTCTTTCCACGAACAATACGATACTGGAATAGAATGGAGAACCGATAAAAGTACTCAAGGTACCCTCCGCCACACACCGTCAGGTGGCTTGCGGAGTATGGATGTAGATGTAGATAATGCTCCAAATGTTCTCAGTTGGATAGAGATCTGGCGACCTTGCTTCCCAACGTAGGGTTTGGCATGCACGAACACAATCAGTAGAAACTCTCGCTTTTTGTGGGACGGCATCTTGCTGAAACATAAACCCAGGGTAGCTTGCCATGAACGGCAACAAAACGGAGCATAGAATATCGTCGACGTACCGCTGTGCATTAGGGGTGCCGCGGATGATAACCAAAAGGGTCGGCAATGAAATAAAATGGCACCTCAGAACATCACTCCTGGTTATCGGGCCATATGGTGAGCCACACTCAGGTTGGTACCCAACCGCCTTCCAGGGCGTCTCCAGATACATCTTCACTCGTCATTGGGACTCAGTTCGGATTGGGCCTCATCACTAAACACAGTTCTACTCCATTCAATGGCATTCAAGGCCAAAGACGTGTCTGGAGACACCCCGGACTTCCAACGTGACTGTCGCCTGCCATATGGCCCGAAAACAAGGAATGATGATCTGGGATGCCATTTCATAGCAGGATTCTTTTGGTTATCATCCGCGGCGAGAATTTCTACTGCTTGTATTCGTACTTACCAAACCCTACCAGGGTAGCAAGGTCGCCAGATCTCCTCCCAATTGAGACCATTTGGAGAACTATGGGTAGGGCCCTCCAACTGTATTGGGATTTAGACGATCTGACGCGCCAGTTGGACAGAATTTGGCGCAATATCCCTCAGGAGCATATCCAACAACTCTATCAAGAAATGACAAGTCGAATAACTGCTTTCATGAGGGAGAGACGCGTACCAATGCATTTTTGACTTTCTCAATTTGTGAAGCTCTCTCTATTGAAAAAATCATGGAGTTTTTCTGAAATTGTAGCCTAAACATTTGTTAGCCTGTATACCTTCATCACATCTACCAGTTTCCGTACCATTCGCACAATTCCTTTGTGGTGGGTCGTTATTTTTGTCTTAGAGCGTACTATCCATCTACTTGTTCAATGGAAAGTGAGTGCATTTAACAGAGTGAGTGAAAGAGAGATTGTAAGTCGACCAGGATTAAATTTTTAATTCTTTGCTGATGCAAGTCCTCTGAGAAATTTCTTTGTCTATCTTCTTATTATTTCCTATTGATTTACATACCTCACAATTCTCATATGTCTACTGACTTCGAAACGGAAAAATATAAATAAAGACTACTATAAAGTGAAACTGGGAATTCAACACAGGTTCTTTGCTTCCCAAACCTGTGCCTTCTTTTTCCCTCTTGTTTTTTGAGGGTGGGGTGAGGGGGGGCCTCCCAACTCCCCTTTAGCCCATCCATTCTCTCTCCTTTGTCTTTTTCGGCTAGCTTCTTCGCTTTATTGTCGCTTTCTCTTTATGATGAAAACCTGAAATAACTGTCTTCTTCCGTGAAGCTTAAATTTCGTCCTTTCTTAAAACAAAGTTATATTTATATTCTTAAAAAATATATATTCGGCTTGAAAATAAAATTTCATGTTCTATGGACACTAAAATCCTCGCCACACTGCTGTTGTGAATTCGCTCCTCGCCGGCCGGGGTGGCCGAGCGGTTCTAAGCGCTACAGTTTGGATCTGCGGGACCGCTACGGTCGCAGGTTCGAATCCTGCCTCGGGCATGTATGTGTGTGACGTCCTTAGGTTACTTAGGTTTAAGTAGTTCTAAGTTCTAGGGGACTGATGACCTTAGAAGTTTAGTCCCATAGTACTCAGAGCCATTTGAACCAATTCGCTCCTCAGAGAGGAAAACAGAAAAAAAATCTTTGTGTCTTGAAAATAACAGCTTAGAAATCTTTCTACAACTCGAAATTACGTAGTCTGTAAAAGGTAATATGCTGTTTGGAAATTAAATGGTTTCTCTGAAAACGAAAGGAAGATTCTGTCCCAGGGAAGTAGTATATTTTAGTACATACATCAAAAAAAGTTTTGCATCACCGCGGTTCCGAGAGTTCCAGAACGTGTACACAAAATTGGAATAGAGATCAACGTAAACATCATTTCCGCCCTTTTTATTTTATGTCGGCCCCACATAACGCCACCCCAAAACAGCAGGGAACCTCCATCTTACTGCACTCGCTGGACAGTGTGTCTAAGGCGCTCAGCCTGACTGGATTGCCTCCAAACACTTCTCCGACGATTGTCTGGTTGAACGCATATGCGACACTCATCAGTGAAGAGAACGTGATGCCAATCCTTAGCGGTCCATTCGGTATGTTGTTGAGCCCATCTGTACCGCACTGCATGGTGTCGTGGTTGCAAAGATGGACCTCGCCATGGACGTCGGAAGTGAAGTTGCGCATCATGCAGCCTATTGCTCAAAGTTTGAATCGTAAAACGACGTCCTGTGGCTGCACGAAAAGCATTGTTAAACATGGTGGTGTTCCTGTCAGGGCTCCTCCGAGGCATAATCCGTAGGTAGCGGTCATCCACTGCAGTAGTAGCTCTTGGGCGCCCTGAGCGAGGAATGTCATAGACAGTTCCTGTCTCTCTGTATCTCCTCCATGTCCACCAACATCGCTTTGGCTCACTTAGACACGCCTGGACACTTCTCTTGTTGAGAGCCCTCCCTGGCACAAAGTACCAATGCGGACGCGATCGAACCGCAGTATTGACCGTCTAGGTAAGGCTGAACTACAGACAACACGAGCCGGTACCTCCTTCCTGGTGGAATGACTGGAACTGATCGGCTGTCGGAACGCCTCCGTCTAATAGGGGCTGCTCATGCATGGTTTTTTACATCTCTGGACGAATTTAGTTACATCTGTGAACAGTCACAGGGACTGTGTCTGTGATACAATATCCACAGTCAACGTCTATCTTCACGAGTTCTGGGAACTGGGGTGTTGGAAAACATTTTTTGATGTGGTATATAACGCCCTCTTAATAACTTTCGTAATTACCACTCTATCGTATTCAGTTGGTCTGTCTGTTGTATGTGTAGCTTATCTTCCGATGTGCGTTATCCACGATTATCAGGTCTGTAGGGCACATTCAGTATCACTGTTTTGAGCTCATTCCGAGAGACCCCCCGCGATCTTTCAAAATTCGTGAAGGGTATAAGGAAGTAGTCGATGATATTCGCTTGTCTTGACTTGCTCGCTACGCCACCGGCGCTTTCGTTTAATAGCGCCTATCTTATGGGTTCGTAAGTAGCAGTCGAAAAAGTTTCTTTCCTCGATTTCTAGGAAAATATGAGTTTGTGGGTTCCATATACGTTGGTGAAAAGTGCTCTGTTTTCAATTATCTGTCGATCTCGGCAATTCTGAGTTGACTGCGCATCATGAACTTCAGTGGTAGTTTTCTCAAACACGGAGTATTGTTGACTCAAAGTATGTCCTTCATTTTAGATTGTGTACAAGCGACCTGCCAAATACGAGCCAAACGGTTGGCCGTGTCCGTGGCTTTCCTTTGATGGTGAACAGTGGGGATCAGTGCAGTCACCAGGTGGGAAGTTGTTGCTCGGCGGCCGGTCCGCGAATTGAGACCTGCTATGTTTCTACTTAGCTGTACGAGAGCACCGAGTGATTATGGATAGCGTCAGAGTTAGCGGAGTGCCGAGGAAGAAAGCCATGGCTCTGCAGCTGGACCGCAATTTGAGAGCGGACTGTTTATGTGGCCAGCATGCACTGGGTTATTGGGAGTCCGCTGAGATGAGCAGTTTGAAGGTATGCTAACCTGTGGCTGATTAATTTGCTGTTGGTGTGGCTATGTTCCGTCAACTTTTTTTTTTTTTTTCTTTATTGTGATTTCATGCCCCTGCCCCATATGGGCAGGGGAGGGCTGTCAGCAGCACAATCCGCCGCTCTTCAGCCGAGTGACATGACAACTAAAACAAGAATAATATAATACATACATAAGGAGGTAAAAAAGGGGAACATAAAACAGAGTAAGGGGAGAAAATGGAGGTAAAAATACACTGACATGTAGACGTTCATTGGGGACAGTTAAAAAAGTCACCAGAAAGTTAAGAAAAACACAGTTGGCGATTCTTAAAACACAGAGAAGACACTGGATGCGCATGCACAGGTTAAAAGTTGGCCACAGTATTAAAAACACTCCGAAACAACACACTTAAAACCCACTGGGAGCACACACGACGAAGAATAAAACTACCAGGCGGGACCTGCCGAGGGAAAGGTCAGAGAGGATGGAAAAGGAGGGGAGAGCATGGGGCAGCTGGGGAAGTGGCGGGATGAAGAAAGGAGGGGCAACCGTGGGTTCACGAAGAGGCAGGAGACACATGGGGCGGGAGAGGAAAAGGGAAGATAGGGCAGGAGGGAGCGCAGAGACACTGAAAGAAGGCACAAGAGATGGACGGGGAGTAGGAGGGGAAATCCGCTCAGAAGGAGGGAGGGGGAGGAGAGGGAGCCCTGAGGAGGAGGCAGGAAGAGGGGGTTAGAGTTGGTAGGAAGGGTAGATGTCAGGGCGAAGCTCATCATCCGGGAGTGGTAGACGGTGGAAGTTGTGTTGGGAAAGGAGATGGAGGGTGTGGAGATGGAGAGAGGGAGGGACACAACGGTAAAGGCGCGGCAACTGGTCGGGAGTGGAGAGGAAGGGAGACACCAGGGGGTGAGGGGGATCAAGGCGGCGGACAATATATAGTGTGCGGATGTGTTCAAGGAAAAGGAGAAGGTGCGGGAAGGGGATGAGGTCATAGAGGATGCGCGTGGGGGACGGAAGGCGGATGCGGAAGGCGAGGCGGAGTGCATGGCGTTCGAGGATTTGGAGGGCTTTATAGAACCGGGGGGGGCGGAAATCCAAGCGATGATGGCATAACAAAGGATGGGGTGGATCATGGATTTGTAGGTGTGAAGGATGGTGGAAGGATGCAGACCCCACGTCCGGCCGGACAGGAGTTTCAGGAGGCGGAGGCGGTTGTGAGCTTTGTTTTGGATGGTAAGGAGATGGGGAGTCGAGGTGAGGTGGCGGTCGAGTGTGAGGCCAAGGTATTTGAGGGTAGGAGTGAGGTGGATAGGACGGCCGTAAATGGTGAGGTATAAATCATGGAGGCGGAAGGAGCGGGTGGTGCGGCCTATGATGATCGCCTGGGTCTTGGAGAGATTAACACGGAGGAACCACTGGTTGCACCAAGCGGTGAATTGGTCAAGGTGGGTTTGGAGGGTACGTTGGGACCGTTGAAGGGTAGGATAAAGGGCTAGGAAGGCGGTGTCATCAGCGAACCGAAGAAGATGAACAGGAGGGGGAGGTTTGGGCATATCAGCAGTGTACAGGAGATAGAGGAGAGGGGAAAGGACAGAACCTTGGGGCACGCCGGCAGAGGGGTAGAAAGTACGGGAGTTGGAATTGTGTATAGTCACATAGGAGGGACGATGGGAGAGGAAGGAAGCAACGAGATGGATGAAGTTGATGGGGAGAGCATAGGTCTGGAGTTTGAAAAGGAGCCCGGGATGCCAGACACGGTCATAGGCGTTCTGGAGATCAAGGGAAACAAAGATAGCAGAGCGACGGGAGTTAAGTTGGAGGGAAAGAAGATGGGTAAGGTTAAGGAGCTGGTCGTCAGCAGAGAAGGAAGGCCAGAAGCCACATTGTGTAAGAGGAAAGAGGCGGTGCTGGTTAAGGTGGTGGTGGATACGGCGAGAGAGGATGGCCTCAAAGACCTTACTGAACACGGAGGTGAGGCAGATGGGACGATAGGAAGAGGTAGCAGAGGGGGGTTTGTTAGGCTTAGGGAACAGCAGGACACGGGAAGTCTTCCACAGGTCAGGGTAAAATCCAGTGGAGAGGAGGACATTGTACAGCGTAGCAAGGACAGACAGGAAGGATGGGGGGGATTCCTTGAGGTGATGGTAGGTGACGCCATCATGACCAGGGGCGGTGTTTCGTTTGGAGCAGAGGACGAGTGTGATGTCTTGCAGGGTGATGGGAGTGTTGATGTCGGAGGGGGGTAGCCGATCCAAGTACTGGAAGCTAGGGGCGAGCGGGGGGGACAGAGGTGTCAGTGCGGTCAAGGACAGTGGGCAAGAGGGAGTAATCAAAATGGGGATCGTCAGGAATGGAGAAGACCTCGGACAGGTGGGAAGCAAAATGGTTAGCCTTACTGAGGTTGTCAGGAAAGGGTCGATCGTCATGGATGATGGGGTAATGCGGGGTGGGATGGCTACCAGTAAGGCGGTGGAAGGCTGACCAGTACTTGGAGGAGTTGACAGGGAGGGTGGAGTTGAGGCGTTTGCATGTCTGACGTCAGTCCCGGCGTTTCTTTGCTGTAAGGAGGTTCCGGATATGTCGCTGTAATTGCCGGTGGCGGGTGAGAGTATCCCGGTCACGAGTGCGGAGGAAGGAGCGGTAGAGCCTGTGGGATTCACGCAGAAGAAGGACGGCCTGTGGAGGAAGCATAGGGCGGTGAGGGTGGATGAGTTTGGTAGGGACATGAGCCTCCACAGCGTCGGTGATGGTCTTCTGAAGGAAGGAAGAGGCATGGGTGATGTCATCAGGGTGGTGGAAAGTGAGGGGGTGGCTTTCAACCTGTAAGGCAATGGATTCCCGGTAGGCATCCCAATTGGCACGGTGGTAGTCATGGACAGATTTTGGAGGGGCAGGTGGGCGGGTGGCTGCAGTGGCAGGACGGGTAGAGGAGATGGTGAGAAGGACAGGGAGATGGTCACTACTGACAGGTTCGAGGACATCAACGGCAATGCGACCAAGGAGGTTGGGGGAAGCGAGGATAACATCGGGGGTGGAGTTACTTTCAGGACTGGTGTGCTGTGGGAGAGGAACAAGGTCACCATGGAGGGTGGCAAGGAACTGATGCCACCGCCGAAGGGTGGCAGGGTCATGGCTGTGGATGTTGAGGTCAGCGGCGATCACATAGGTGGAGAAGGTACGGTCAACATGGGAAATGAAGTCAAAGGGGAGAGGAGCTGCGGGGCGAATATAGATAGTGGCACAGGTGACGGTGAGGGAGGGAAAAAAGAGGCTGAGGAGAAGGTGTTCGGTTGGGTCATTGAGGAGGGGTTGTGGCCGGACAGGGAGATGCCTGAGGTGGCCGATAGCGACCCCGCCTCGAGCTAGGGGAAGGGGATTGTCAGTGCGGTGAAGGAGATAAGGGGAGATGCGGACCACATGGTGGGGTTGGAGGAAGGTTTCATTAAGGATGAAGGCGTCAGCCTGGTGCTGGGAGAGGGTATGCATGAAGAGGTATTTGTTTGCAGGGAGGGAGCGAATGTTGAGGTAGAGGAGATGATACCGTTGACGAGCCATGGGGTTGGGTGTGGGAAGGGTGTGGGAAGGGGAGAGAGGGGCTTAAACGAGGGTGTCTAGGCGGGTGAAGGTAAAGTGGGGCTGGTTGTGGGAGTATGTGGCGTAGGTGTTTAAGTGGAAAACAGAGCGGGCAGCGAGGGAAATCTGCTGGAGTGTGTGGGGGCGCTGGAAGGGGTGGATGTTCTGCAGGATGACGGTGAGGAACCGGATGATGTCTTCTGCTGTAGGGGGAGGGCGGAGGGAATTGTTAGGGTGGATAGGTGGGTCAATGGGGCGAACGGGGACAGTGAGTTCAGGGTTGGTGGGAGGGGGCTTGGCTTTGCATTTGGAGGAATAGGTGGGGTGAGGTTCATTGCAGGTGTTGCAGGATGGGGGGGGAGGCGAGTTTGGGACACTGTTTGAGGAAGTGGGAGGCTTTACAATGGGGGCAGGTGGGTTGGTTCTTGCAGTTTTGGGTGAGGTGGTCATTGTACAGAAGACAATGCTGGCAGCGGTAGGATTGAGGAGGGGAACGGGACGGGTCAACAGGGTGGCGGTGGTTGAAAATCAGGGCTCCCTGCGTCAGGAGGTGGTCGATGGAGGAGGCGGACTCTGTAAAGATACGCATGAGGAAAGTAGGGCCAGAGGAGTTGTAAATACGGCGGGCAGAGCGGACTTCCAGGGAGGGGTGGGCATTCAGTTCCGCCAACACCTCAGCCTCCGTGATCACAGGGCTGAGTTTTGTCATGACGGCAGTGAGGGTCGGCGGACGACGAGGCGGTTGGGGTTGACGAGGAGAGGAGGATGTAAGGAATGGGGTGAGGGATGCGTGGGGCCCAAAGGTGATGCGGGGAAGGCGCCGGAGGAGATCAGTATGGAGGGATGCAGAGGGAGACTTGATGAGGACAGAGTCTCTGCGAGGGATAAGTTGGGTGATGGGTGCACTGGGGATGTACTTCCGGATTTCAAGGGTGAGATGCGGGCATCCAGGAATTTCGGATCAGGGTTGGCTAGGACAAAGGTATACAGGGAGAGGGCTGGAGAGGAGGGAGGTGGGGTGGTATCCATAGTGGGGTCAGTGGGAGGTGGGGCGGGCAGTGGCTTTTTGGAGGAAGGAGTAGAGGAGAGGTCACCACTGGGCCGTTTGGAAGATTTTTTGGCAGGTGTTGCCTGGGAGGAGGGATGAGGGACTGGATGGATGGGGAGGTGGTGGGAGGCAGGGCCCTCCTGTGAGGCAGTAGCACCGGATTAGAAGGTAGGGCGCCTTGTGGCGGCGACTGTGGCGCGGCGGGCGGAGACTCTGGCAGGGGAAGCAGCGGTAGTCGCAGGGGGGAGAGGGGGAAAGTCGTCTCGGCGGGCGACAGGAGGGGGAGGGGGGTTGGGAGCAGGGACAGAGGCAGGAGCAGGAGAAGCAGCAGGGGCAGTAGCAGGGGTAGGAGCAGGAGTGACGTACAGGTGGGGATACATCGATGGAGAGGAGATAGATGAGGAGGAGACTGTTAGTAGGGGAGGTGCATGAGACGGGTGAATCCCAGAGGAAGCACTCCATGACGTTACAGTGGGGGCAGGTGAAGGAGAGGTGTAGATGATGGTGGTAGTTGGGGCGTCCATGATCGCAGGCGGCAGCGAACACCGAGAGACGGCGGCAGCGGCGAGCACCGAGAGACGGCGGCAAAAGAAGCGGCGAGCACCAAGAGACGGCGACAGCGGCGGCGGCGGCGGCTGAAGAAGCGGCGACCAGGTGGCGGCGGCAGAAGAGGAAGCGGCGAGCACCGACAGACGGCGACCAAGCGGCGACGGCGGCGGCGGCGTCGGCAAGCACCGGGCGGCGGCGAACAGACGACGACGACGGCGGCGGCGGCGGCGGTGGCGGCGGCGGGCAGCAGTGACGGCGTGCAGACGGGCAACAACGCGACAAGCACGGTTGGGGCTCTTCCACGTCGAAGATACACCCTGAGAGTAGCCCAGGCAGTGCGAGTCCTCGATGAGGAAGTGAGGGAATCCAACCCTCGAATGTCTTCCGTCTACGTCCGATACACGCATTTATACTGTGGCGACGATTTGTGTATATTTGATGGTGGCTAGAAATCCTGAACCTGGACAGGTACTGTAATCTTATAGATTCGAAACTGCATTTCAATAAGTACTTTCCAGTACCTCGATATAGTGCATGGTAATTGAATGTACTCTCTGGGACCCCAGAAGTACACAAGTGTCCAAAATTATAACAACCAACTGCTATTTCCTCGTTCTGTGTCTAATTCACGATATAATCATACAAACTGTCAACAGATGTCGTTACGATCGTATTCTTCACGGAAGATGGCATTCCGAACAACGGATAACCAGGCCACCAATGACATCAGGGCACCTATCAAGCGGGGTAGTGTTTGCAGGGTAGTCCCACATCCACAATTGCTGTGTACACAGTCGCAGACGGTGCAGTATGGCACAGAGAAGACGCCTGCAGACTCTCTGCTGTGGAGGGCCGTAGAACGGAAGGAGGAGTCGCAAACTGATGTAGCCCGATGGCTTAATGTGATTAGTTCTGTTGTTTCTCGGCTGAGGCCACAGTTTATAGAGTCCTAAACTGTATCCCAGATACCAGGACAAGGCCGACCACGAGCGACCTCAGAAAGATTCGATTGTTATTTGGCTGTAAGGGCACAACGATCCTGCTTTAGTACTACGCTACAACTGTCATCTGACCTCGCAGCATCCACTGCATGTGTTGTATCGAGGGAAAAGGTTTACAGAAGACTTGAGCAGAGTGGCCTTTATTGTTGGAGACCTGCTGTCTGTTTACCGATGGCGTGTCTTCACAGAAGGGAATGGAGGCGTCAGCATGTCACCTGGACGGTGGAACGGGTGGCCAATGTTCTTTTCACAGATGAGTCCAGATTTGACCTGAAGAGTGACTCGCGACGGATTCGCATCTAGAAGGCACGTGGAACTCGATTTAAGGACCCAAACATTGTGCAAAGAGACCGATATCGTGGAGGATCCCTAATGGTATGGACAGGGATTATGTTGACCACCCGAACACCTCTTCATGAAATTATATGGGTGTATCAGCATCGTTTAACTGATGTCAGGTACTGTGATGAGATCGTGGGACATCATCTACGATTGTTGCAAGATTATGTGGGCCAAGACTTCGTATTGATGTATAATAATGCTCGACATCATAGACCACAGATGGTTGATGACATCATCAACACCTCAGTTATTTGAACGAGGTCGTGTGATAGGGCTTCGAGACGCTGAATGATCCTTCTGCGATGTTGCAGAAAGACTTGGCAGAAATGTAGCCACTACACATGATTGCTGGCAGCGGGAATTTATGGTCGCAAAAAGACGGGGCTCCAGACGGCCACGTGGCACTACCGAGAGGAGAGACCATTGTGTTCGGTGTATGGCTCTGGCGTATCGTACTGCATCTGCAGCGGCAAATTGTGCAGCAGTTGGCACCACACGAACTGTTGCAAATGGATTACTTCAGGCAGCTCCTAGCCAGAGGCCCTGTTCCGTGCATTCCATTGACCCCGCAGCACTGCTGTTTGCTACTTCGGTGGTGTCAAGCGAGAACTCTCTGGGGGACAAGCTGAATGTCTGATGAAATCTGGTTCTGCTTCGGCGCCAGTGGTGGCCGTGTGTTGGCCAGAACAAGGCCAACTGATGGCCTGCAGCTGATCTATCTGTGTACTGGACACATTGGACCTGCATCTGGAGTCATGGCCTGGGCTGCGATTTCGTTTGGCAGCAGGAGCGCTCTCGTGGTTGTCCCACACGCCCTGACTGCTAATTTGTACGTCAGTCTGGTGATTGAACCTGTTGTGCTGCCATTCACAAATAGCATTCAAGTGGTACTGTCCAACAGGATAACGTTCGCCCACTTATCTCTGTTGTACGTGCTCCACAGAGTATCAACATGTTTCCTTTGTCTGCTCGACCAATCGATCTGTCACCAATCGATCTCATATGAGACATCATCGGGCGAAACCTTCAGCGTCATCTACAAACACCATTACACCATTAGCATTAACTGCCCGTGTTGCCGGAGGGGGGGGGGGGGGGGTGTAGCCTCGCGGTCTGGGGCGCCTTGTCACGGGCCGTGCGGCTCCCCTCGTCGGAGGTTCGAGTCCCCCCTCGGGTATGGGTGTGTGTGTGTTGTCCGTAGCGTAAGTTATATTAAGTAGTATGTAGACTTATGGACAGATGACCTCAGCAGTTTGGTCCCATAAGACCTTACCACGCATTTACAATTTTTTTACCGTCCGTGTAATGACCGACAAAGCACAGGACGCATGGAACTCCATCCCACAAATGGCATCTGGCTTATGTCCAGCATAACGCAAGTACGTTTGCATGCTTCGGTTACACCGGTTATTAACGTACCATCATTTCTCATTTGCCACAGCTTATCTCGCGCTTGCATAAACCTGGGATCTTGCAATGTTAATCGCTTAAATATGTTTCCTAGACAAAAGTATTCCGGAAACTGCGTCGTTATGCTGCGTCGTATTCGTCTTCAAACTTCATGAATGCTAGGCGCTTCGAAGTATCTGATGAGATCTTCTTTCAAATTTCACTGGTGCGCCTGGATGATGGATCACCGTCAGATTTAAAATAGCTCCAATCCCCACTTCCGCCCACTCTTTTCGAAAGACTTCCGTTGGTTGTAAGACAAAAGCTGGAGCTTGAAATTGAAACACAACTATTCCCAATTAATACCTGCACTTCCCAAAGCTACTGGGGAGCTATGCTGACCCGTGACCGCTCAATGTCAGCTCACGGAGATTGATCGCCGGTGATTCCAAGATGAGTAATTTTCCTTCTATGGCGTCGTCCATGTGTTGAATAGGACAGACATGAGGGAACAACACAAACACCACCACATCCATGGAGTGTTCTTCAAACATACCTCGCATGGTGTATGGTGCATCGTGCACGGCCTTGCTGAAAGTGCAATTCGCCTGCGGAGTGCTGTAGGGGGACATACGGGCACACGCCATAGGACCGTAGCTTCCTACAACGGGCTTTGTATCGGAAGTCCCTCTACGAGACGGATCGGCCTTACCAGTGAAAAGAATGATTGCTCGGCAGTCTTGTCTACGTGAGGGCATAAGTTCTGCACTTGTTCTTTTCTGTGAATGTCAGTGAGTGATGATCACGTATTTGGTCTCCATGCGTATATGGGCGTTCGCGGCACATTCTATGCACAGTTCCCAATGACTGCAACCTCCCATTCATTGCAGCAGAGGCACATGAAGTCAGTATCCGCTTCTTCTGAGCATAACGCAGTATTTTTTTCTGGAACTATCACTTCCACGTCGACATTCCACCTCAACACTTTCCGGTTTTTATTGTTTTGAGGAAGCTGTCGTCATTATCATCTTCGCGAGCCGAGCTCGAACCCTGCCCCACGCTCAGACAGACTTATAGTTCTAGCATCACCCTGAAGAAATGCAGAACATGGAATGATACTGACAGATGGCAAGGGTAGCCAGAAACATAAATCGTCAAATCTGAAAACTGTTCTGTCATTCAACGCTGCTCTCCTTGCAAGTGAAAATACCACCCGCCTCTGGGTTCTAAATGCTACCAGTGGAGTTGTACATTCAATTCACGATGTATTTTTTCCCTGTTACCAGCCATTCTCAAAAATTACTAAAAATGTGAATTTAGAAAATATTAGCATCTATCTGAATGCTACGTGCTTGACAGAAAAATAATAAACACAATTCTAATAAAACCTTTACTCTCTCAGTGAAGTACACCAGCAAACAGATATTATATGGTAATATTAGTATGTTTAATGACGAATACTGTAGTGTATCAATTGAGCACGCTAATTTTCCCGGAAATAATTCGCGGGGGGGCACCTTGCGCGATAGCTATAGCTCTGAGCAGACAAAAAATGGTTCAAATGGCTCTGAGCACTATGGGACTCAACAGCTGTGGTCATTAGTCCCCTAGAACTTAGAACTAGTTAAACCTAACTAACCTAAGGACATCACAAACATCCATGCCCGAGGCAGGATTCGAACCTGCGACCGTAGCGGTCTTGCGGTTCCAGACTGCAGCGCCTTTAACCGCACGGCCACTTCGGCCGGCCTCTGAGCAGACAGTTAACCATACAGAGAACCTACGTCACGATGCCATTATAATGTTAGGTGCTACACGCTGCATCCACTCGCTGATTCACTGCGTATTGCAAGACAAAGTGTAATATAGCTTAAGTACCCACACTCTTTCAATTGACTCATTGGTCGATTGCCTTATTGTTGCTTGATCATACATAATTGACGGTTACTGACTGCACATTCTGTTCAGATACGATGTGTGTTATGACACAATAAAAGTGCGTTATCTTACATATGCGTTCTCTAAACTTCGACCTGTAATTAGAAGATGAAATTCAGATCACCTTACATGACGTGTGAAGTTATTTAAAGAGACATCAGCTCTATGACTGCAAAGTTAGTTAAAAAGTCTTCAGGTCTGTTTGCAATTATATTATGGAAATTTCTGCATCGTGCACTTATCTGGTGTGCTTATTCAGTAAAGGAGTCTTATTGTACGATTGTTTTCGCGACTTGGAACTTGCAGGTTTATTAACATTATTACGAGAATTAACATTTTCAGCAGCGTTAGCATCAGAGAGGATGGGCGAAGCGAGAGCACACTAGAGTTCGGTGCCCCTTCCACGACGTCTTAAAACTGAATGTGTAGCATTTCACGTACTTGACATACCGACACACATTTATTTTCTGTTGCATGATCTGATTTGTCCTAAACTGGAATGGAGGGTAAGTTTATTACCACAAAGAGCCACAGAGGTCCGGAATCGGCGGAGCAGTTCACGCAAGTACGTTTTTACTTTTTAGAGGAACCTCTTCTGTCAGACAATAGAATGTCTCACAATTCTGTAGGGTAGTGATTATTTAACAACATTGAAGACATTGTTTCGTGGCATAGCGCAACATTTATTCAGGCGTTACTAGATTATTTTTAAAGCAACATACAGCGACGGAAAAAAATCACAACACCAGGAAGGAGGTGTGTTTGTACATCTGAAATATGACGTTCGTTCAGGTTTCGAGCCAGTCACATAATAGTGGCGTTAGTAGCGCCACTCTGAGGACTAAAATCAGGTTTGTTTTAACGACAACCTTTAACGGTCTGGAGCGTTAGCTACCTTTGAGATTGGATGTGGTGAGTTGGTGGTAGTCAAGGATGCCTTTAAGACACAAAGACGCTATTATTAATACCTCATTGAGTTTGTTGAAGTAATGTAATACGGGTGCGAGATGCTGATGTTCCTTCTGTGATACTGCAGAAAAACGTGGCAGGAATTTAGCCACTGTACATGACTGCTGGCAGCAGTCGCCACGGGATTTGTATGGACTCAAGAAGACCGGGATGCGAACGGCTACGTGGTGCTACGGAGAGGGAAGACCGTCGTGTCCGACATGTGGTTCAGGCGCATAATACTGCGACTCCAGCAGCAATCCGAGCAGCAGTTGCCACCACAGTGACAGAACGAACTGCTACAAATCGATTACTTCGAGGCCATCTTCGAAACAGACGCCCTTTAGCGTGCAATCGACTGACCCCAAACCATGGCCGTTTGCGACCTCAGTAGTGTCATACAAGAGCTCATTAGACGGAAGAGTGGACGTCTATTGTGTTTTCTGACGAAAGCTGGTTCTGTGTCTTTGTCAGTAATGTCAGAGAGTTGGTTAGAAGGAGGCCAGTCAAGGGCCTGCAACCAAACTGTCTGCCTGCTAGACACACTGAACTTACACCTGCAGTTATGACCCGGGCTCCCTGCTTGTTGGAGGGTCTTGGCGTCGCATCCTAATACTTCCTGTCTATTCCATCCGCTGCCTGCGCCGCTTTCACGTCAGAGTACTCTTGACGAATTCTTGTTAGCGCTACATCAAGCGGACCTCAATTGAAAACTGCTATCGCGGTTGACAACATCATCATGCACCCGTCCCTCCACTGGCTATTTGATGATCGAGTCCCAGAGCCCGGTCCTCCAGCACGACATCTCTGACTGTTCAAACTCAAACATACGACCTCTGTTGGGTTGCACTCTGCCACTGTAGATTTGTCCGTTTAGCCGAGGCAAACGCTTCTCGCATGTACTGAGTGACGCTGCGAAATACACAGCTGCTTCTGCCCGATGTGTCTGTTGCGAATGTGGCAAGCAACACGGTACTGAGATACTGAGACAATACCGTATCGCCACATGATGTCGTTAGAATATTAAAGACTAAACCACCTATTCATAATAGAGAAAAAGTGATTACCGTATCTGAATCTAATGTCGATGAATTTTTGTCGATATTGGATTCGATTGATTCGATCAATGAAGATGCAGGAGAATATTACTAAAATAGTAAATACAACAATAGTAATTCACGTGTTACAATGAAGTGCACAAAATCCTCGTGGAAAACCATACCCGAATGTGAATGAAGAGAATAGTAACGGTACTAATAGCAGTGGAAATAATAACCACAGTCACTTAATCGATGGAAGCAGAGAAGACAGAATTATAAATTCACTCCCTGCTGTTCCAATTGAAATACAGGCCACAGTGGTAGTATCAGCCAATTAACTATCGTAAAAATGCTAACTGCCAGAATACTGGTTTAATGGAAATGAGGTGGCAGAGAGTAACCATCCGGCTACTTCACAGCTTGAAGACCCTGTACAGTCCTGAACGGTTGGTGAGATAACGGGGGAGGGGCATACAAGAAGTCATTACATTAAATAGGTATGACATGGTAAAGACATTTGGAAAGAATAGTGTGCTTGAATACTGCTCAGCAGTGTGGGATCCAAACCAGATAGTGTTGATGGAAGAGATAGAGAAGATCCAACGGAGAGCAGCGCGCTTCGTTACAGGATCATTTAGTAATCGCGAAGGCGTTACGGAGATGATAGATGAACTCCAGTGGAAGACTCTGCAGGAGAGACGCTCAGTAGCTCGTTACGGGCTTTTGTTGAAGTTTCGAGAACTTACCTTCACCGAGGAGTCAGGCAGTATATTGCTCCCTCCTACGTATATCTCGCGAAGAGACCATGAGGATAAAATCAGCGAGATTAGAGCCCACACAGAGGCATACCGACAATCCTTCTTTCCACGAACAATACGAGACTGGAATAGAAGGGAGAACCGAAAGAGGTACTCAAGGAACCCTCCGCCATACACCGTCAGGTGGCTTGCAGAGTATGGATGTAGATGTGGATGTAGCGACCATGGAGTGAATGGTGGCAATACGGTACAGAGGTGGTGGAGTGACTGTTTGTGGAGGCGGAAGTTCTCGGTGGAGGTACTAGGGAAGCTCAGAAATGCATTTGGCAGGCGCGAAGCATTATTTAGTATCCAGGTACTATTTCAAAGGTGCATAGACGTGAATTGCTACATTTGCGCCTGCTTTATTGATTATCAGAAGGCTTTCGACAGACTGTCCACGTATGGCGGACGGCTCACCGCCATCAGCATCACGTGCCCCCATTCGATGTGAGACTGCAGAGAGGTTGCGAATGTGATGACCTTGGCGCAAAGGACGGTGTTTAAGGACTGTAGGCTGCGACTTTTTCTTCCACTTGCCACCCGAGAATTAGTCATGGAAAATCCTCACCAAGTAGATTCGGATCGACTACCTCCGAGACGAGGACTCAGCACAGGAATCCTTCATCGAACTCGAAAACAGAGTCTGGTAGCCAGTATGCGATGAGGCCCACTTCTAAGAAGCAATTAGCAGTTGGGCTACCCGCGAAGTTTTTGCGCCGCTGCGCCACCCAAGTCTTGTCCACTCTGAGCGGAGCAGCACGTAGGCTGCTAAAGGTCGGACAGCGGAGAACACGTCGCTCTCTCCCTTATGTAGACGGCTGTCTGAACGGACTTCCAGGAACGATTCAGCGGCACACGTAATGGAGCACGTACTCCTCGTCTCCTGCGGCACGTTCATTCGAAATATCAGAACTTGTTACTGCATGATGTCGCCAATACCCGGAAATACACTCCTGGAAATTGAAATAAGAACACCGTGAATTCATTGTCCCAGGAAGGGGAAACTTTATTGACACATTCCTGGGGTCAGATACATCACATGATCACACTGACAGAACCACAGGCACATAGACACAGGCAACAGAGCATGCACAATGTCGGCACTAGTACAGTGTATATCCACCTTTCGCAGCAATGCAGGCTGCTATTCTCCCATGGAGACGATCGTAGAGATGCTGGATGTAGTCCTGTGGAACGGCTTGCCATGCCATTTCCACCTGGCGCCTCAGTTGGACCAGCGTTCGTGCTGGACGTGCAGACCGCGTGAGACGACGCTTCATCCAGTCCCAAACATGCTCAATGGGGGATAGATCCGGAGATCTTGCTGGCCAGGGTAGTTGACTTACACCTTCTAGAGCACGTTGGGTGGCACGGGATACATGCGGATGTGCATTGTCCTGTTGGAACAGCAAGTTCCCTTGCCGGTCTAGGAATGGTAGAATGATGGGTTCGATGACGGTTTGGATGTACCGTGCACTATTCAGTGTCCCCTCGACGATCACCAGTGGTGTACGGCCAGTGTAGGAGATCGCTCCCCACACCATGATGCCGGGTGTTGGCCCTGTGTGCCTCGGTCGTATCCAGTCCTGATTGTGGCGCTCACCTGCACGGCGCCAAACACGCATACGACCATCATTGGCACCAAGGCAGAAGCGACTCTCATCGCTGAAGACGACACGTCTCCATTCGTCCCTCCATTCACGCCTGTCGCGACACCACTGGAGGCGGGCTGCACGATGTTGGGGCGTGAGCGGAAGACGGCCTAACGGTGTGCGGGACCGTAGCCCAGCTTCATGGAGACGGTTGCGAATGGTCCTCGCCGATACCCCAGGAGCAATAGTGTCCCTAATTTGCTGGGAAGTGGCGGTGCGGTCCCCTACGGCACTGCGTAGGATCCTACGGTCTTGGCGTGCATCCGTGCGACGCTGCGGTCCGGTCCCAGGTCGACGGGCACGTGCATCTTCCGCCGACCACTGGCGACAACATCGATGTACTGTGGAGAGGTCACGCCCCACGTGTTGAGCAATTCGGCGGTACGTCCACCCGGCCTCCCGCATGCCTACTATACGCCCTCGCTCAAAGTCCGTCAACTGCACATACGGTTCACGTCCACGCTGTCGCGGCATGCTACCAGTGTTAAAGACTGTGATGGAGCTCCGTATGCCACGGGAAACTGGCTGACACTGACGGCGGCGGTGCACAAATGCTGCGCAGCTAGCGCCATTCGACGGCCAACACCGCGGTTCCTGGTGTGTCCGCTGTGCCGTGCGTGTGATCATTGCTTGTACAGCCCTCTCGCAGTGTCCGGAGCAAGTATGGTGAGTCTGACACACCGGTGTCAATGTGTTCTTTTTTCCATTTCCAGGAGTGTAATTACGCAACCCAAGAACCTGAGGGTCGGGGCTTTCGGATGCGCCGTTACTCAGATTAAAAACGTGCGGTCCGACATGTCTGCTGATGTTTTGTACACGTAGTCCCAACAGGAAAAAGTGTTGGACTCTTTAGACTTACTGTTGTACTTGAGTTAGAAATTTTAGAAGCTGCACGATAAATTCAGTACACTGATTATCCGAGGCAGTTGGGAACGAGGTGTGTTCCGAGAGCGTACGCTCCTACAAAAGTCGGGTGACGTTGTACTTCATCGTAAATACTTAAGGATAAATGGCAGGTTTTGACCATACTAATGTTCTTGGTCGTTGTGTAATGGTCTGTATTTTGATGTTTCTTACTACTATTCTAACTCACAACTCACATTTTATGCGAAAAGTTAGCACTTATTAAATCTTCCAGAGGAAAAAATCTACATATGTATTAAGGATCAACTGGAATGTCAAAAAACAGATACTTCTCATTTTTATAATACTTTATTGCTGTAGTGTGTTTAAAAGATTTACAACGCACTGTTTGGTTGCCAATTTTCTCTTAGCTTTCGTCTCTTTGGATTAGATCTTGAAGGATTCTCATGTTTCTGCCAAAGTCAAAAATAAAACAACTCACACTCACTACGAAACGCGTTTAATGACCGTTGGTACGATTTTAAATTTTGTTTCCGTTGTAATTCCCCTGGTACTGGTCATCTCTAACATTCGTCTTGCTTCCGTGTTGCAAAAGAGCTTTATGTTTGAAGACGACATCTCTTGGTTAGATGTACAGGGTGGCAATTATCGAACATTGTGAAATAAAATCGTCATGACTTCCCAACGGTTTTTACTAGGACGTTCAAACTGCACGGTTGGCCGCGGGGCATGATGGGAATTAGTATATGCATTATGGTTCCGTTTAAAGATGAGGCCCATCTTCATTTGGATCGGTTTGTCAATAAGCAAAATTGGCGCGTTTGAGGGACTGAGAATCCGCTTTTCGCGATCGAAAAGGCTCTTCATCCTCAACGGATGACTGTGTTGTGTGCAGTGTCCGGTCACGGAACAATCGGTGCAATATTCCTTGACGGCACGGTGAGTACCGAACGGTACGTGAAAGTTTTGGAAGATGATTTCATCTCCAGTACCGAAAATGACCCTGATCTTGACAAGATGTCGTTCATGCAAGACGGAGCTCGACCCCAGCGAAGCAGGAGAGTGTCTGATGTCCTGGAGGAGCACTTTGGGCACCGGCTTCTGGCTCTGAGGTATCCAAAGGCACTGTCATGGGCCTCGATTGGCCGCCATGTTCTCCGGATCTGAACATATGTGGGACTATATTTAAAGGCAAAATTTACGTCAATAACTCCAAAACCATTGCTGAGCAGAAAACAGTCATTGAGGAGGTCATCGACAGCATCGATGTTCCGACACATCAGCGGGTCATGCAGAATTTCGCTATTCGTCTGCGCCACAGCATCGCCACTGATGACAGGCATATCGGACATGTCATAACCTTAATCCGGATATCTGTAGTGACGTTTACATGCTGAATAAACTGTGTCCACGCCGTAGTTTGTAACTAATTTACGTTCTTTTTTCATACACTCCTGGAAATTGAAATAAGAACACCGTGAATTCATTGTCCCAGGAAGGGGAAACTTTATTGACACATTCCTGGGGTCAGATACATCACATGATCACACTGACAGAACCACAGGCACATAGACACAGGCAACAGAGCATGCACAATGTCAGCACTAGTACAGTGTATATCCACCTTTCGCAGCAATGCAGGCTGCTATTCTCCCATGGAGACGATCGTAGAGATGCTGGATGTAGTCCTGTGGAACGGCTTGCCATGCCATTTCCACCTGGCGCCTCAGTTGGACCAGCGTTCGTGCTGGACGTGCAGACCGCGTGAGACGACGCTTTATCCAGTCCCAAACATGCTCAATGGGGGACAGATCCGGAGATCTTGCTGGCCAGGGTAGTTGACTTACACTTTCTAGAGCACGTTGGGTGGCACGGGATACATGCGGACGTGCATTGTCCTGTTGGAACAGCAAGTTCCCTTGCCGGTCTAGGAATGGTAGAACGATGGGTTCGATGACGGTTTGGATGTACCGTGCACTATTCAGTGTCCCCTCGACGATCACCAGTGGTGTACGGCCAGTGTAGGAGATCGCTCCCCACACCATGATGCCGGGTGTTGGCCCTGTGTGCCTCGGTCGTATGCAGTCCTGATTGTGGCGCTCACCTGCACGGCGCCAAACACGCATACGACCATCATTGGCACCAAGGCAGAAGCGACTCTCATCGCTGAAGACGACACGTCTCCATTCGTCCCTCCATTCACGCCTGTCGCGACACCACTGGAGGCGGGCTGCACGATGTTGGGGCGTGAGCGGAAGACGGCCTAACGGTGTGCGGGACCGTAGCCCAGCTTCATGGAGACGGTTGCGAATGGTCCTCGCCGATACCCCAGGAGCAACAGTGTCCCTAATTTGCTGGGAAGTGGCGGTGCGGTCCCCTACGGCACTGCGTAGGATCCTACGGTCTTGGCGTGCATCCGTGCGTCGCTGCGGTCCGGTCCCAGGTCGACGGGCACGTGCACCTTCCGCCGACCACTGGCGACAACATCGATGTACTGTGGAGACCTCACGCCCCACGTGTTGAGCAATTCGGCGGTACGTCCACCCGGCCTCCCGCATGCCCACTATACGCCCTCGCTCAAAGTCCGTCAACTGCACATACGGTTCACGTCCACGCTGTCGCGGTATGCTACCAGTGTTAAAGACTGCGATGGAGCTCCGTATGCCACGGCAAACTGGCTGACACTGACGGCGGCGGTGCACAAATGCTGCGCAGCTAGCGCCATTCGACGGCCAACACCGCGGTTCCTGGTGTGTCCGCTGTGCCGTGCGTGTGATCATTGCTTGTACAGCCCTCTCGCAGTGTCCGGAGCAAGTATGGTGGGTCTGACACACCGGTGTCAATGTGTTCTTTTTTCAATTTCCAGGAGTGTGTAATTCAATAATTGTAACCATGCAACTTGCAATGAGTCTCGACTGTTCTTTTGAGTGTCGGAATCATTAGTGAAGAGGCTTAAAGTGCACCGAACGGAAAACCTAGCAGTAGGGAGCATAGCCGCTTGCCGCTGGCAGCGTCCTCTGCGACAGCTGTGCGATAAAATACGACGACGGCCAGGGAGCGCCGGACTGCGCCTGCTGAAGAAATTACTTACAATAATATTCTCTGCTCACATGTGTGCATTGTATAGCGTCAAAATCACTGCCCCCCGCAAAAGATGATATAGTACTGATTGAAACTGAACTCAAAACGTTAAGTGGATAGCGAATATCACGGCGCAACCACTGTATATATTGATTCATGATGTATGGAGAGCAAAGGGACAAGAGAGGCAGTTCTGACGTTGCGGTTGATAATGGAATGAAGACTGAAGAAAAATCAAGACACGTTCTTAGGATCTGCCACCCTGGAAATAGCGCTCGACAATGTAAAATGATGCAAGATGTTCGAAATTCTGGGGAAAATACGGTTAACTTACAGGAAACGACGGATAATATACAACATGTACGGGACCCAAGAATGAATAATAAGACTGGAACACCAAGAACGAAGTGCTCGGATCAAAAATGGTGTAAGACAGGGGTGTAGAGTTTCGCTCTTTGTTCAATCTGTACGTCGAGGAAGCAATTACGGACATAAAAAAGGTTCGAGAGAAATTAAAATTCAAGGTGAGTGCCGATGACATTGCTAGCGTCAGTGACAGTGAAGGAGAATTACAGGATCTGCTGGATGGAATGAGGAGTGTGATGAGTACAGAACATCGTTTGAGAGTAAATAGAAGAAAGTCGAAAGTAATTAGAAGTACCAGAATTGAGAACAGCGAGAAACTTAACATCAGAATTGGAGACCACGATGTAGACGAAGTTAAGCAGCAAACTAAGGCACGACGGGCGGGGCAAGGAGGACATAAAGAGCAAACCACCACTGGCAAAAAGTGCATCCCTGACCAAAATAAGTCTGTTAGTATCAAAAGTAGGCCTTAATTTGAGGAGGAAATTTCTGAAAATGTTTGGGGCATAGCATACTATGTTGTGACAACTAAGAAAAGGAAGTTTTGAGGAGACTGTATGAACCGATGGAAAAAGGTACGAAACAAAAAAAGCGAATAAATTACTTCCTAAGGGACAATCGATCTTTAATACACCTAATTCTAGAGCTTAATTTATGTCGTTAAGGAGATCAATCCCGCGTCCGGCCATCCTGATTTAGGTTTTCCGTGATTTTCCTAAATCGATCCAAGCAAATGCTGGGATGGTACCTTTGAAAGGGCACGGCCGACTTCCTTCCCCATCCTTCCCTCATCCGATGAGACCGATGACCTCGCTGTTTGGTCTCTTCCCTCCAAACAAACAACAACAAATAACAACAAAGAGATCAAAGAAAAATCTCCTCCTCTCGTTAAATCAGTTGCAGTTTCTTCCTTTCATAGGGAGATTTTAAGTACCCTTGATTAGTTATTCTCTTCTTTTCATCATACACTTTGCCAGCTGACGTGGAGTGGTGAGCTAGATGTTCTTCCTCGCTGATTAACTTGTAACCGTATCTCCACAACTCCAGAGCCATTGACTGAAATTCACATTTCCTACTCCATCCGACTGCCTCCAATCTCATTGTAAAAGAGTTATCAAGGTAGTTTTTCTACTTGTAGAAAACTTTTTGCAACTCATTATATAAAAACGTTGATAACAAAACAAAAACACTATCCACACTCATGAAAAATACACTACTCGCCATTAGAATTGCTACACCACGAAGATAGCGCGCTCCAGACGCGAAATTTAACCGACACGAAGAAGGTGCTGTGATATGCAAATGATTAGCTTATCAGAGCATTCACACAAGGATGGCGCCTGTGGCAACACCTAAAACTTGCTGACATGAGGAAATTTTCCAACCGATTTCTCATACACAAACAGCAGCTGACCGGCGTTGCCTGGTGAAAAGTTGTTACGATGCCTCGTGTAAGGAGAAGAAATGCGTACTATAACGTTTCCAACTTTGATAAAGGTCGGATTGTAGCCTATGGAGATTGCGGTTTATCGTATCGCGACATTGCTACTCGCGTTGGTCGAGATCCAATGACTGTTAGCAGAATATGGAATCGGTGGGTTCAGGACGGTAATACGGAACGCCGTGCTGGATCCTAACGGCCTCGTATTACTAGCAGTCGAGACAACAGGCATCTTATCCGCATGGCTGTAACGGATCGTGCAGCTACGTCTCGATCCCTGAGTCAACAGATGGGGACACATGCAAGACAACAACCATCTGCAGAAACAGTTCGACGACGTTTGCAGCAGCATGGACTATCAGCTCGGAGACCATGGCTGCGGTTACCCTTGACGCTGCATCACAGACAGGAACGCCTGCGATGGTGTACTCAGCGACGAACCCGGGTGCACGAATGGCAAAACATTTTTTCGGATGAATCCAGTTTCTGTTTACAGCATCATGAAGGTCGCATACGTGTTTGGCGACATCGCAGTGAACGCACATTTGAAGTGCGTATTCGTCACCGCCATACGGGCGTATCGGTTGGTTTGGTTTGGTTGTTTTGGGAAGGAGAGCAGACAGCGTGGTCATCGGTCTCATCGGATTAGGGAAGGATGGGGAGGGAAGTCGGCCGTGCCCTTTCAGAGGAACCATCCCGGCATTTGCCTGGAGTGATTTAGGGAAATCACGGAAAACCTAAATCAGGATGGCCGGACGCGGGATTGAACCGTCGTCCTCCCGAATGCGAGTCCAGTGATACTGGCGTATCACCCGGCGTGATGGTATGGCGTGCCACTGGCTACACGTCTCGGTCACCTCTTGTTCGCATTGACGGCACTTTGAACAGTGGACGTTACATTTCAGATGTGTTACGACCCGTGGCTCTACCCTTCATTCGATCCCTGCGAAACCCTACATTTCAGCAGGATAATGCACGGCCTCATGTTGCAGCTACTGTACGGGCCTTTCTGGATACAGAAAATGTTCGACTACCCTGGCCAGCACATTCTCCAGATCTCTCACCAATTGAAAATGGTGGCCGAGCAACTGCCTCGTCACAATACGCCAGTCACTATTCTTGATGAACTGTGGTATCGTGTCGAAGCTGCATGGGCAGCTGTACCTGTACACGCCATCCAAGCTCTGTTTGACTCAGAGCCCAGGCGTATCAAGGCCGTTATTACGGCCAGAGGTGGTTGTTCTAGGTACTGATTTCTCAGTATCTATGCACCCAAATAGGGTGAAAATGTAATCACATGTCAGTTCTAGTATAATATATTTGTCCAATGAATACCTGTTTATCATCTTCATTTCTTCTTGGTGTAGCAATTTTAATGGCCAGTAGTGTATTATACTGGGCAACAGAACTCTTCTTTTTCTTAGCGTGTTGGTGACAATCATGTAAATGATGTGTGGTGCCTCAGCAAGGCGTATGGTTTTAGGCTTCCTCATGCCAAATCCTCTTGCTTCACAATCCCTGAGGAGACTGTGTAGACAGGACGGTGAAGGAAGTGGATCATCGTCAACTCAACACGACAAGCACACATTTTGGTTATCGCAGAATCCCCATTTTAACACAACAGTTTTACTGCGGTCAATACCCATGCGAAGACGATAACGTGATTTCTATGTTGGCCATGACAGGCTATTTCCTGGGGGCAGCTCCTTTTTTGGCGGTATCCAATGAGTTTTAGTTGTTTCCAGCTAGTGATGAAGTTCCTCTTCCGTCTTTGACTTCACAAAGGAGGAGATACTTGAAGGTAAGGAATGACGGGGTTCTCAGCAGAATCAGCGAAGAAAGCAATATATGGCAAGTACTGACAAGAAGAAGGGAAAACGATAGGGTATCTGTTAAGACACCAGAGAATAACTTCCACGGTACTAGACAGGTCTGTAGAATGTTGAAAGTGTAGAGGAATACAGAGACTAGAGTATGTTCACCAAATAATTGAGGACATAGGTTCAAATGGCTCTGAGCACTATGGGACTCAACTGCTGTGGTCATCAGTCCCCTAGAACTTAGAACTACTTAAACCTAACTAACCTAAGGACATCACACACAGCCATGCCCGAGGCAGGATTCGAACCTGCGACCGTAGTTGAGGACATAGGTTGCAACTACTACTCTCAGGTGAGAAGGTTGGCACAGGGAAGGAGGGCTGCATCAAAGCTCATTACTGAGATATAATGAGGATTTGTGACATGACTGCGATCTTCTGACTTATAGTTGATAATTATTGTAGTTTATTATTTGGAGTCATGTTTTGTTAGAGTTTACTCGATAACAGTATTTGATTTGAGCAAGAGAAATATTAATATGAAATTGACAGACTATTTATTCTTTGGGAAGGCTAGAAGTTTCGTGGGGAGATTGCCATTTTAGCAGCCGTACGTAGGAGCAATCTATGTACTGCAACCCCTCGCAGCGAGATACTAGAACATTTCAGGATTATTAGCTGTTCAAAATAATGATTATCAGCGGATTTAATTAGGGTCTCCTTCGTATGCTATTTGATCTGGATCGATGACAAAATGTTTGTGCCTCCAGCTTCTGGCAGACGGGTTGGCGGACTCTAGATCAATAACTAAGTCCGCCCGATAGCGAATATAACACACGCACTGAGAGAAGACGCAGTTCCCAGGGGACTCCAGCTTAATGACAGATTTGATCGCATGATTTCGAAAGTAGATCGACACCTAAGTGAAAATTAAAAGGTGGGCGCGTTTGCGAAAAGACATCAAAGGAGAAAGACGCTCCCGAGGATGCACGGGAAAACGCAGGTTGATAAGACGGAAGTCACGGAGCTCGATCTTCTCCATCAGGAGAAAACTTGTCGAAAGATAGCGGAGGCACGTAATATCACGGAGAGCTAGCAAGAAAAAGAGCACTCCTCAGCAATAGAAAAAAATGCAGATGTGTACAAAACGAAACGAGAGCTCTACCTGCTAAAGAATCGTACACAATTCAAATTGACCGGACCTCTGCAGAAATAACATACGCGTTAGATTAGGTAAGATGCCTGATTTAGAGTGATGCAACATGATCACAATGTCTAACAGAAAAACAACCCGTATTCATTAGTGCAAAGTCGACGAACGAATATTTTGCAATCTTTAGATGTCAGTCGACGCGGGGGAGGCTAGAGGTCAACAAGCACATCGTTACCTACAGCAGGAAAGGCGTAACAAGAAGCAGAGACTCGCCTACGTCACCAAACACAGTGGTACGTCCAGCACTTCGCGGAATAAGGGGCAACACGTGTAGAGACCCGCACACACGAGAGGTTCGACATAGGCTAAACAGCTCGATTCAGGCAGAGTCGACAATAATACGAACCAGTCAAGTCTTTGTACGTAGCAAAAAAAAGGTAATGAAATTACTGTAAATGGCCATATAAATAACGGATTGGAAGTGTGTATGAAGACGGAAATTAAAAAAAAAAACATTGAGGAAAGACGGAAATGTGACCAAATACCCGCAACACATTCAACTTTTGTGGTCTAAAGCTGGCAGTTTGATTTAGTAGCATAACGATGGTAGGTATTTAATACCTATATTTGTGGTACTTTTTATTTGGTAGTGACCTTTTTCTCAGAACTGAAAGGCTGTGGTAGGTCAGGAAAAGACGATATCAGCAGTCTGTTTTCAAAAGTAGTCAGGTGAATGGAAAGCAAACGGTATACGTACGATGAAGAGAAGACATGAGGGACATCAATACAGTAGTATATTTTAATATAGCAAAGCAGGAGCAGCAAATATTTAAGCAGGTGTTGACTGATATGAAAATTACCGAACTATCAGTTTAATAAGCCACGGCTGCAAAATACTAACACGAATTCTTTACAGACGAATGGAAAAACTGCTAGAAGCCGACATCGGGGAAGATCTGTTTGGATTCCGTAGAAATGTTGGAACGCGTGACGCAATACTGACCCTAAGATTTGTCTTAGAAAATAGATTAAGGAAAGGCAAACCTACGTTTCTAGCATTTGTAGGCTTAGAGAAAGCTTTTGACAATGTTGACTGGAATACTCTCTTTCAA
This sequence comes from Schistocerca serialis cubense, assembly GCF_023864345.2. Taxonomy (NCBI): domain Eukaryota; kingdom Metazoa; phylum Arthropoda; class Insecta; order Orthoptera; family Acrididae; genus Schistocerca; species Schistocerca serialis. The sequence continues at coordinate 437,069,372 of NC_064646.1, forward strand.
ATCCTGAAGGTGACAGAGGTGAAATACAGAAAGCGAAAGGCTATTTACAATTTGTACAGAAACCAGATGGCAGTTTTAAGAGTCGAGGGGCATGAAAGGGAAGTAGTGGTTGGGAAGGGAGTGAGACAGGGTTGTAGCCTATCCCCGATGTTATTCAATCTGTATATTGGGCAAGCAGTAAACGAAACAAAAGAAAAATTTGGAGTAGGAATTAATATCCATGGAGAAGAAATAAAAACTTTGAGGTTCGCCAATGACATTCTAATTCTGTCAGAGGCAGCAAAGGACCTGGAAGAGTAGCTGAACGGACTGGACAGCGTCTTGCAAGGAGGATATAAGATGAACATCAACAAAAGCAAAACGAGGATAATGGAATGTAGTCAAACTAAATCGGGTGGTGATGAGGGTATTAGATTAGGAAGTGAGACGCTTAAAGTGATAAATGAGGTTTGGTGTTTGGGGAGCAAAATAACTGATGATGGTCGAAGTAGAGAGGATATAAAATGTAGACTTACAATGGCAAGGAAAGCGTTTCTGAAGTAGAAAAATTTGTTAATATCGAGTATAAATTTAAGTGTCAGGAAGTCTCTTCTGAAAGTATTTGTATGGAGTGTAGCCATGTACGGAAGTGAAACGTGGACGATAAATAGTTTAGACAAAAAAAGAATAGAAGCTTTCGAAATGTGGTACTTCAGAAGAATGCTGTAGATTAGGTGGGTAGGTCACATAACTAATGAGGGGGTATTGAATAGAACTGGGGAGAAGAGAAATTTGTGGCACAACTTGACTAGAAGAAGGGATCGGTTACTGGGACATGTTCTGAGGCATCAGGGGATCACCAATATAGTATTGGAGGGCAGCACAGAGGGTAAAAATCGTGGAAGGAGACCAAGAGATGAATACACTAAACAGGATGTAGGTTGCAGTAGGTACTGGGAGATGAAGAAGCTTGCACAGGATAGAGTAGCATGGAGATCTGCATCAATCCAGTCTCTGGACTGAAGACCACAACAACAACAGGGAGTATTGGAGGTGAACTACATTTAGTAAAAATAGCAGTGTTTTTTTATGAATCAGGAGACACCGGTAAATAAAAGTATAAGTGACGTGGAATGTTAACAAGTGTGCTGGGGAAGATTGATAATTTTAATAAGCTTCGAAGGAAATCTGAGAATAAGAGCATTGCACAAATCCACGCGACTGACGGAGGAGGTATGAAACTGCAGGCCTACACCTTTCCAGGCAAAAACAGACAAGACAACACAGAGGCCAAAAGAGCTGTAGAAAAGACACAGAAAGTTAATAGCACGGCTGACAGCGGAACATGTAAGACTGAACACGAGTCAAACAACCATAGGTAAAAGCGTTCCGGCGTAAAGTCAAGCACCGGAGCGCCAGTCGGAAACGACAGAGCGGAGGCGGCTGCCAAGAAGACGTCAGCCAATAGCACGCTGACCGGCCCCTCTCTAGGACGACAACGCGACATCAGCGGCCTCTAGGCGAAGAGAACATAAGCGCCGCTTCCGACTGCTCGCGGCCCTGTTGTGCGATTTCTACAGAAGCGGCAAGACCCCGAGATGGAGAGAAGCATCCACAGTATTACTTCACTTGTATTAGAATCGTTATACTGAAGGACATTGATTATATTGCATGTCGCCCATTGCATGCGGCACTTCTATGTATTTCTCAAAGTTTAGTATTGTCATTGATTCATTTCCTAATAAAACTCTGTAATACGATTTGCTTTAATTGTTGTCTAGCGGTCTGAGAAACAGGATTCCTAGAAACCTCATCTTTGACAACTAGGCAGGATACAACAAAAAGTTACATTTCGTTGACCTATAAATAGTAGATCCTGATCCGGTACACGAAAGATCAAAATACAAGCAGACCAAACTGTTGACAGCAAGAGATGATATTCTATTCAAAGAATCGTAAACTATATGATAGAAGAAGAAAGAACCTTCCTACATCTTTGTCTTATACGTTGCGCCATCTATCATTCGTAAAACTGGAACGCCGAATGATATCTGTTAATCAAAGATATAAGGAGGTAGGAACTTTCAATGGGAGAAGAAAGGGGGAAATTTCCTGGAATAAAAACGAACTGCATGGACGGAAAAGTATTTTTAGATTCATGGTGAGACATCGAAAACCGTCGGTATGACAGATCTTACATCTTAAGGCTTTTCCTTGATGTTTCACGTACCGCGTGGACAGACTTTAACAACGATTCGTCCCGTCTTTACAGAGAAAGACTGCCGAATTGCTCAGTTAATATGAAATCCAGTCATAGATTCATACAGAAGAGGAAATTTCTAATCTAGTGACTGCTGCCATGGGTAACTGCGTCCATATTAAGGAGGTGGAGATCTTAGTAGGAAAATTTGTGCTATAAAATCAATATTTCTTGGGATTCTCGACCCATCGATGAGCTACTGTAGTGTAAAACAAACAGCTGATTGAGTCAGAATAATTTTGATATTACAGAATGTTTCCAAGATGACGCGGAGCTTGCGAAAGATTCGCTAGTGGGACGCTCAATATTGATTTATAATCCTCGAAATATATCGTAAGTGTACAAGGTTATTATACGTAATCGTTGCTGTGCGAAGAAGTGTGCTACACGTGAGAGGACTTATTCGTGCTAATGGCAGGGATCACAATGTTGCAGGAGTTCTGTATTTGCAACGAAGGACGCAGTTTTCGACGGCACTGGTGCAGTGAGCAGTAGCTGGCACTCCAGTGTGAGCCGGCACAGCACGGCTGCAACCTCCGGCAGCCAGGCAGGGCCCAGCAGCCCCGGATGAAGAAAATGTTATACCACCTGTTCCCAACCCACGGCACTCGTCGTACTTCTGAGCCGTGTGCAGCGTGGCACCGGGCGCTGGTCGAGAGTCCAAGACGAGATAAAAATTATCGGAAGCTTCAGAGGTTTCACTCGTCACTCGTCAAGAACAGCGAGTACAGAATGAAGTAAGAGTTGAAATGCGCTATCGCTATCCTATACCACTTACAAAGGTGTAGTCCATTCTGTCATGTCGAAACCTGCCCTGTTTTCCTTTACCCGCACAAGAAGACTACCTCAGAAGAAGCTGTTAAGACGGACAGCCAGTATTTTTTTTAATGCTGCAAATTGCCAGTATCGCGAGCCACCTCTACAGACTACGTTACAGGTCTGGAGCGCGGCATTGGCTGTCAGCTCCTGGCTTAAACACGCAAATGCTACATCCGATCGTAATTTGTCGAGTTGGTGTTTTCTCCGACACAATTGTTCACAAGAACGACTCGCTTGAATTTTGCTCATTTAATATCCTGACACAAGAAGGAAGAACAACGATTGGTGTTTTACACCCGGTCCACGGCTAAAATAATTAGAGCTAGAGCTTAGCTCGTGTTCTTACTACTGGGGGGAGGGGAGGAAGAAGGGACTATGGTCCTTTTAAGGAACCATCGCTTCATTTGCGTGGGGTGACCTAGATGACTGCATGAAACATATATATGTGGATGGCTGACACGAGAATTGAACCGGGGGCTCTCGAATGCGAGCTGAAGGCATTAGCCACTACACCAGTTCGCTCAGTTCCCACGGAGATATTGCTGAATTATCATTCATTGAGACTCTTTATGAGTTTTTCGGAAAACTATGTATGTGAACGAGCGTTTTTAACTTAAGGTTTTTATAAAAAAATAAGTGCAAAAACAGATTGAATGTAGATAGTGACTTGAGGCTAAAATTAACCAGTTTCAATCCAGATACTGATTTACTCATGGGTGACAAACAATATCAAAGATCCCTCTCAAGTTCTTTTTTACACTGATCACTCGATTTCAGTTTTCAACTAGCTGCGACAGCTAAGTGAGTATAAAAAAGCTTTTCTTCACAAAAAATATATATGTTTTTCAGTCCTTCTTCTACGGCATGTCTTGGTAACTAAGCCTACTGACACACACGCACAAACACACTGAAAGGGTACAGTACCGCCCGACATTGAAAGTAGGTACAACATTCTTCATTATTCTTGTCGGAACAACATATTTTTTGTAATAATAACTCAATTTCACTTAATATACCGAAGCCAGATACCAGTGTAGGGAAGAAGGACAATTTATTTATTTAATTGATCACATGTGCACTCCCACAAAATAAATCCCTACATCCAGTTTGGTGAGATCTGTGAAATGAATGAATGTATGGTTGTCTGCTAACCGCAGATAGTGAATGTGCAATATATGATCATCTTTGAGACGGTCCTTTGGTCACCTTTGGTGGAACCAAAGAGATGAAATTTACCTGAGCTTTGAGTGCCTGAAATGTGGCTGACCAATACGGTAGTAAGGTGCTCCCCCACCTCGGCGGAGGTGCGAGATGACCTGAAGAATGGCCATGTTTCAGCACTCTGGCGCTGGATCTTGTGTTGGTAAGATCTTTTTTAGGTGTGCTCTGTAAAGACAAAAGAGTGGAGAGAATAGTATGGATGTGAAATACTTAAGACTAGCTTGGAATAATAATTTCTCTATTTCAGGAACTTTTGGGGGAAGAATTAAATAACAGGCAGGTAATATTAAGGGGATCGTAGTAATCTTCAGAAGTGACCAACGGTCACAATGAAACCACGTGTAGCAATAAGTTGAAATACTTGCAAGTGCTAGTACTAAGTTGAAATACTTCCGAGTGCTAAAGTTAAGTTGAATTACTGGCGTGTGTACTATAAGTTGGAAATATTTAAGAAATGGCGTGTGCAGGACTTAAAATTAGAGACGAGTACTTCCACGTGGTGAGTACTGTGTGAGTCTCAATCTGTGTATGAAACAAAGGATAAAGAGAAGTACTCTTCCATGGTATCAGTTGAGGACTCACGTGTGTGATGAATATGTTCTTAATGTTACTTTGCGTGTTTTGTTTCCGTGTGACGCTTGATTCAAACTCTAATACTCTGAGAGAGAAGTAAGGTGAGTCAGCCGTCTATCCAGCAACGCCACTTGGCTTGCGTTGCACAGGAAGACGTGCATATATCCTCCAGAGTTCGTGGTAGGAAAGATGAATATGATCTTAATATTACCTTTGCGTGTTATGTTTCCGTGTGACGCTTGATTAAAACTCTAATACTCTGAGAGAGAAGTCAGGTGAATTAGCCGTCTATCCAGCAACGCCACTTGGAAGACGTGCATATATCCTCCAGAGTTCGTAGTAGGAAAGAAAAGTTATGAAGTGGGGCAGTGTCGTGTGAAACTGGGATGAATACTAATTGAAGTGGGAAAGCTGAAAGTGATGTGATTCTAACGTTGTGACTATTCTTGGTGTTGTATTTTATGTTGCCAGTGTGATGTATTTCATGTAATTTAAGTATTTGTGGTTTGCGTAGGAGGGTATCAAGATAGGTTCAGAGGCACTGGATTATGCATGTTCCTTTTTGTACCGCTCGGTCTGGAGGAAATTTTCGTGATGATGGGTGTGAGAGTCGAAGTGTGAGATATAGCAAAAGATCCACCATCCTATCCAGAAAGTGCACTGTAGCGTTATATCATTACGAGAACATAAGATAGAGAATCACCAATGTAAAGCCACGCCCACTGGGCGGAGTTTCTCATGTGTAATTGTTGTATAAAATGTAATGGTGTGTTTAGGTTATCTTTGAATCATAATAGAATTTATCGGAATAAAAAAGATAGTGAAAAGAAAAAGATTGGTGGCCTTGTTCTTCGAATAGTGTGTAGTCATGATACCCAGAATTTATAATGTGTGCGCCATTCATATTCAGTGCGATGGCCACGTGTTGGTCAAAGCCGTTGGGTAAGAAAGAAAATGTAGTATCGCCAGAGCGTATTGAACAATCAGAGTTGTGTAAATTAGTAATAGTCAGATGTGCCCTTATCCGTTTCTGTTGCGTAATATTCAAACAGGAGAATAATTTGTAGCTTAACTGTGGGTACTAGAGCTCATAATCAGTCATTCATGTTGACGATCGAGAAATAAGAATAAATCCACTCGCTTGGCAGACCACTCATCTTGGAGGCCTGACTGCTTGATGCCACAGTATGAGCAAGGCATGTGGGTGCCTCTCAACACACACACACACACACACACACACACACACACACACACACACACACACACATTATACGTCATACATTGATGTTCATTTCCATTTTGCATTGTATTCCATAAAGATCAGTGCGACAGGTCACGACTTTCATTGAAGATATAAAAGATTAGCCAGTGGCTCAAGAGGCACAATATCTGCAACTACTTGCGGAAAATGTAAATCTCTTGAGTTACATATCCTTCGTGATTTGTAGTCTTTTATTATTGAATTACCATCCTATAACTGCTGATCATTAACTGAAGCTCCATCGAATGAAAAGTATTATTTTAAGTGAGATTAATTATGTGATTTTTGTATTGCAGTACCTATTCTTAGAAATTTAGACAACTTATTTGGGTGTTGAATTTTTATCAATTGTGAGCAGTTGCAACCTTTTAACTTTAAGTCCACCCAATTAGATGACAACAATTCTATCATAGCCGTAATAACTACACTGACGGAAAAAGGTCACAACATCAAAAATAATTAATGTAGAGTAAACAAATTTAGGTGATACATTTGTCTAGGTAACACATTTAAGTGGTTAACATTTCAAGATCACAGGTTAGTGTGAGCGCGAGATACGCCATTGCAAATGTGAAATGGTGCTGCATTAATAACCGGCGTAACCGCCAGAATGTTGAATACAGGAATGCAAACGTGCATGCATTGTGTTGCATGGAAGGCTTCTTGGGGAATGGTGGCCCATTCTTGACGGAGTGCTGCACTGAGCAGAGGTATCGATGAAGGTCGGTGAGGCCTGGCACGATGTCGGCGTTCCAAAACATCCCAAAGGTGTTCTGTAGATTTCAGGTCAGGACTGTGTGCAGGTCAGTCCATTACAGGGATGTTATTGCCGTGTAACCACTCCACCACATGCTGTGCATTATGAACAGGTGCTCGATCGTGTTGAAAGATGCAGTCAGCATCCCCGAATTGCTCTTCAACAGTGAGAAGCAAGAAGGTGTTTAAAACATCAATGTGGACCTGTGCTGAGATAGTGCCAAGCAAAACAACAGGGGGCACTATTCTGCTGCATCCATTTTCAATAAGCTACCACAAGAACTCAAAAGTCTTAGCTGTATCCTAAACACTTTTATGTCTAAACTGAAGAGTTTCCTCATGACTCACTCCTATTCTGTCGAGGAGCTCCTGGAAGAGCTGAAAAATTAAGCTAATTCCAGTGTTACATTGTTGATTTTCTTTATTAACTTACGAATTGTCGCCTGAATACGTTTCTTATATTTCATTTTATCTGTTTCTACTATCGTGTTATAATTTCATGTATTGACTCGTTCCATGACCATGGAGACTTCTCCTTAATTTGGTCCCACGGAACAATAAATAAATAAATAACTATTCCCCATATTCCATGATGGTCCAAGTTCTGGAGCAGTATTTTATGATCAACACAATCAAACGCCTTAATTAAATTTAAAAAAAGGTGTCTAGTGTGCGAAAGCTTTTGTTTAAACCATTCAGTACCACACAGAGAAAACAGGATATACCATTATCAGTTGTTAAACTACATCTAACACCATACTGTACATTTAATGACAAATCATGTGAAATAAAATCAAATATCCATACACACGCAACCTTTTCAGTAACTTTGAGGACGCCTCGTCGTGGCCAGTTGCCGTGTCCTCACTGAGAGGGTCTCTTCACTCATAGACCAGTACTTTCAACCTATTACCCGGAACCTACCCTCCTATATAAAAGACACCAACCACTTCCTCGACCGACTCTCCTCAGTTCCTGTCCCTTTACCACACGGTGCCCTGCTCGTCACTATTAATGCCATCTCCCTGTAAACTAACATTCCTAATGCCCATGGCCTTACTGCTAATGAACACTACCTTTCCAAATGCCCTATGGATTCCAAACCAACAACCTCCTTCCTAGTCACCATGACCAACAATATCCTCACCCACAATACTTCTCCTTTGAAGGCATTACCTACAAACAAATCCAGGGTATGGCTGTGGGCACCCATATGGCACCATCCTATGCCAACCTATTCATGGGCCATCTAGAGGAATCCTTCCTAAATACCCAGACAGTAATTTTAGATCCACTTCTATGCCATTAGTGATTACTAAACACTGATGGCATAGAAGTTGGTCTAAAATTTTGATGTAATTAATATTTCCTTGAGACATTTGAGTCTCAACTTTATCTGTGATTATGATTGAAGGTGAAGGAAAGAATTTAAATTTGTACCATAGCCAGGACTTGAACCCAGATCTCCATAGCTAGCAATAATGACGATCTAAGAAGGGGAAATATGCTAAAGACGACTTGAAGTTTGAGTTGGGGACGGAGGGTGGGAGGCGATGTACTATGTTTGTCCATTTAGCTGTGTTACTCGTATTGCAATGTTGGTGTAATGGCTGGCACACCTGCCTAGTGAGCAAGGAGACCTGTGGCCAAGGCCCAGTTTTAGCACAAATTTTAATTCATTTCTTCAGCTTCTATCATTATCGTAGGTCTAAAATTTTCTATGTCATCCCTCCCACCCGTTTCATAATGTGGCTTTACTACTGAGAACTTTAATCACTGAGGAAACTGACCATTGCTAAAGGAAAAATTGCAAATATGACCAACTACAGGGCTAACATGTGCAGCCCACAGTACTTCAGTTCTCGGTTCTCTGTGTTATTTCTCTGTTGAAACTTGTGTATGGTTGCTCAAAGACAGCCATGTTCAAAACTGTAAGTTATACAATTCCCTGTAGAAACTAAGTTTTTATTTAGCTCACTAGTTATGTCGAGAAGGTGATGTTAAATACTGTACATATATCTGACTTATCAGTAACAGAACATTTTCTCTGCATACTGACTTCATATCCTCGACCTTGCGCTGCTGACCAGACACTTCTTTCACGATTGAGCAAATGGTTTTATTTTTATGCTGTAAATTAGTTATTCTATTTGATTACCAGACACACTTTGCCTTCCTAATAATATTTCAATCACGTTACAGTTCTGGCACTGATTCGCCCTATGTCTGAAGTTGTGCTGGAGGGAACTGACACCATGAATCCTGCAGGGCTGTCCATAAATCCGTAAGAGTACGAGGAGGTGGAGATCTCCTCTGAAGAGCACGTTGCAAGGCATCCCAGATATGCTCAATAATCTTCGTGTCTGGGGAGCTTGCTGGTCAGCGGAAGTGTTTGAAGTCACTCTGTAGCAGTTCTGGACGTGTGGGGTGTCGCATTGCCCTGCTGGAATTGCTCAAGTCCGTCGGAGTGCATAATGTACATGAATGGATGAAAGTGATAAGACAGGATGCTTATGTACGTGTCACCTGTCAGAGTCGTATCTAGACGTATCAGTGGTCCCCTATCACTCCAATTGCACACGCCTCACACCATTACAGAGCCTCCACCAGCTTGAACAGTCCCCTGCTCACACGCAGGATCCATGAATTCATAAGGCTGTCTGCATACCCATCCACGTCCTTCCGCTTGATACAATTTGAAATGAGACTCGTCCGACCAGGCAACATGTTTTCAGTCATTAGCAGTCCAATGTCGGTGTTGACGCGTCCCGGCGAGGCGTAAAACTTTGTGTCGTGCAGTCTCATAATCGCCCCAGACACTTGTCGTACGTAGGCGTTGCCGACCACATCGCCGTATTCTGCCTGTTTACATATCTCTGTATTTGAATACGCTTGCCTATACCAGTTTCTTTGGCGCTTCAGTGTAATTCCCAACTTGTTCTACACTATATTCTTATCCCACAAGTCAGCCACCCAATCTGCCTTTTACTGCTAGTACCCTGTTCTGAACGTCCCAACGGAAAGCATCTTTCAAAGAGCATTAGGAATGTGTTAAGGAAAGCATTATTATTTGTCATCCATGTTATCAGCACTACAATCATCCTGCCATTCTTGATCCTTAACGACGTTTAAAAATATCTGTATTGTCGTTGGATTAGCTTTTCTCGGAGCTGTCTTTGAAGTAACCGATTTGTAACGGTTCGTTTCGTTACTGTGGTGCCAACTGCCGCTCAACTTGCTGCTGCAGATGCAGTACGATGCACCAGAGCCATACGCCGAACGCCACGGTCGGTGGTGCCACATGGCCGTCCGGAATCCGGTGTTTTTGCGGCCGTACATTCCCGTGATCACCGCTGCCAGCAGTCATGCACACTGCTGGCCACCGTAAATGCAACACCAAGAAAGACAAGAGGTAGCACAACAAAATTTATTTTGTAGATAACATGTTGACCAAGTATCAAATGATTACGTTTACAGACGTCTGTGACATGTGGTTCCTGCCAGAATCAGTAGCCAGAGTAGCCGCCATTGTTGGAGATCACCGCTGCCACACGTCTCGGCATCGAGTCAAAGAGACGTTGGATGTGTTCCTGGGGTACAGCAGCCCAAGCAGCTTCCACACGTTGCCAAAGATCATGTGGTGTGGCAGCTGGGGATATAATCTGGGTCACTCGTTGAGCAACCATGGACCACATGTTTTCTATCGGCGAAAGATCCGGAGAGCGAGCCGGCCAGGGAAGCACTTCAATCTGGTTATTGACGAAGAACCTTTGGACAATGCGTGCCACGCGTGGTCGCGCATTATCCTGTTGAAATATGGCTGTGGCCGAGCGCTGAAGGTAAGGAAGGACAACTGGCTCCAGCACCTCGGATATGTAGCGCCGGCTATTTAAAGTACCGGAAATGCGTACTAGAGGCGTGCGAGAGTAATATCCAATACCGCCCCATACCATAATACCCGGTGCAAGACCAGTGTGGCGGTGCATAATGCAGCTGTCCAGCATCCTCTCTCCACGGTGTCTCCACACTCGAATCCGACCACCGTGGTGCTGCAGACAGAAGCGTGCCTCGTCAGTAAAGACAACGTCATTCCATTCTGCCGTCCACATCCGTCTGTCATCACACCATTGGCGACGGAGACGTCTGTGGTTCTGCGTCAATGGTAGACGAAGCAATGGACGTCTTGCGGACAGACCACTCTGCTGTAAACGGCGTCGAATGGTACGCGCAGACACTGGATGATGCGTTACAGACGCAATGTGCTGTGCTATGGTTCGGGATGTCACTGAGCGATCCGTCACTGCCATGCGCACAATTTGCCTATCAGCACGTGCAGTGGTGCACCGAGGTGAATGCGACCGACCACGTCCGTCCGTCGTACCCTCCTGCATCCAACGGTCACATATCCGCATTACAGTTGTTTGGTTTCGTCCAACACGACTAGCGATTTCTCTGTATGATAATCCACAATCTCGGTAAGCCACTACCCTTCCTCTGTCGAACTCAGATACTTGATCAAACGATGTTCGCTGTTGTCTACGAGGCATAACTGATCGTCTTGTGAAACAACCACAAGGTAAACACACGTGCCGAACGTACACTCGTCGAAATCGCCAAGCCTTAAATGGCGCTATGAGGTGGCGCCACAGGCGCGCGTGATATGCGTCTGCGCTGAAATTCTAATCAGTTGTATATCTCATCGCTGCAAACCCATGGTATAAATTTCACTTGATTCGGATGCTTCCTTCAGGGTGTTGCATTTACGGTGGCCAGCAGTGTACATTGGCTACATTCCTGCCGAGTCTTTCTGCAATATGGTAGAAGGAAAATCCAGCTACTTGTAATCCTATTAAACGACGTCATTAAAATCCAGCGAGTTGTTGATAATTACGTCTTTGTCGCCTTAAAGGCATTCCTCACTAACATCAGCTCAGCATGTTCAATCTCAAACGTAACTATCGATCACGACCGTTACAGCCTCTAATTAAAGCAAACCTAATTTGCATCCTAATAGTGGCGTTACTAGCGCCACTCTTGTGCCACAGGCACGAAATTTGAACATACATATTCTCCCAGATGTGGAAACTTGCCTACCAACTTCGTCCAGACTAGGAAGGTTGGAAAGTGAACTGACTTAATATCATTGGCTACAATATTCGCTCGCAATAGACAGACCACTGCAAGATTTGGAGAGAAAAGGGTCTTTAGATTTTGTGGTCACGTAGTCGGGCAGGAAGCCACTTTTCTCGGCGTGGAGCCACTTCAGAATTGGCAATCTAAGAGCCTGGATGTCGCCACTGCCCCACCACATAAAAATCGATAGAAGAGGGCAGCTCTGCCTCCGCTGCATGCCTGGCAGCGGGGACTATGTTCTACTGGTGGACGCACATCATCTAGACAATAAAACTCATGGAGACACACCCACACAACATAGCTACTCTGAAATTCGCGCTTAATTGCCTGGCAGAGCGTTCATCGAACTACACTACTGGCCATTAAAATTGCTATACCACGAAGATGACGTGCAACAGACGCGAAAATTAACCTATAGGAAGAAGATGCTGTGATATGCCAATGATTAGGTTTTCAGAGCATTCACACAAGATTAGCGCCGGTGGCGACAACTACAACATGCTGACATGACGAAAGTTTCCAACCGATTTCTCACACACAAACAGCAGTTGACCGGCGTTGCCTGCTGAAGCGTTGTTGTGATGCCTCGTGCAAGGAGGAGAAATGCGTACCATCACGTTTCCGACTTTCATAAAGGTCGGATTGCAGACTATCACGATTGAGGTTTATCGTATCACGACATTACTGCTCGCGTTGGTCGAGATCCAATGACTGTTAGCAGAATATGGAATCGGTGGGTTCAGGAGGGTAATACGGAACGCCGTGCTGGATCCCAACGGCCTCGTATCACTAGCAGTCGAGATGACAGGCATCTTATCCGCATGGGTGTAACGGATCGTGCAGCCACGTCTCGATCCTTGAGTCAACAGATGGGGACGTTTGCGAGACAACAACCATCTGCACGAACAGTTCGACGACGTTTGCAGCAGCATGGGCTATCAGCTCGGTTACCCTTGACGCTGCATCACAGACAGGACTGCCTGCGATGGTGTACTCAACGACGAACCTGTGTGCACGAATAGCAAAACGTCATTTTTCCGGGTGAATCCAGGTTCTATTTACAGCATCATGATAGTCGCATCCGTGTTTGGCGACATCGCGGTGAACGCACATTGGAAGCGTGTATTCGTCATCGCCATACTGGCGTATCACCCGGCGTGATGGTATGGGTGCCACTGGTTACACGTCTCGGTCACCTCTTATTCGCATTGACGCGCACTTTGAACAGTGGGCGTTACATTTTAGATGTTACGACCCGTGGGTCTACCCTTCATTCCATCCCTGCGAAACCCTACATTTCAGCAGGATAATGCACGACCGCACCTTGCAGGTCCTGTACGGGCCTTTCTGGATACAGAAAATGTTCGACTGCTGCCCTGGCCGGCACGTTCTCCAGATCTCTCACCAACTGAAAACGTCTGGTCAATGGTGGCCGAGCAACTGGCTCGTCACAATACGCCAGTCACTACTCTGGATGAACTGTGGTATCGTGTTGAAGCTGCATGGGCAGCTGTACCTGTACACGTCATCCAAGTTCTGTTTGACTCAATGCCCAGGAGTATCAAGGCCGTTATTACGGCCAGAGGTGGTTATTCTGGGTACTGATTTCTCAGGATCGATGCACCCAAATTGCGTGAAAATGTAATCAAATGTTAGTTCTCGTATAATATATTTGTCCAATGAACACCCGTTTATCATCTGCATTTCTTCCTGGTGTAGCAATTTCAATGGCCAGTAGTGTACTTACACACTATTTCTCTATCATCCCACTGTCTAACAGCGCGCAAGAAAAACGAACCCTTTAATCTTTCCTTGCGAACTGTGATTTATCTTGTTACAATGAACACTTTCCGTAACCAGATGGTTGTCAACAAAATGCTTTCGCATTCGAAGGATAAATTTGTGGATTTAAATTTCGTGAAAAGATGTCGCCGCATCGCAAAACACGTTTGTTTTAATGATTGCCACCCCAACTCGCGTCTCATTTCCTTGACACTCGCTCCACGCATTTCGCGATAACACAAAACTGGCTGACCTTCTTTGAACCTTTTCGATGTCCTCCGTCAGTCTCATTCTGTAAGGGACCCATAGTGCACAGTAATACTCTAGCATTGGACAGACAGGCATAATGTAAGCAGTCTCTTTAGTGGATCTGTCGCATCTTCTTTCTTCCAGTAAATTGCAGTCTTTGGTTCTCTTTGACCGCAACATTATCTATGCGATCGTTCCGTCGTAATTGTTATCTCTAGGTATTTAGCTGAATTGACAGCCTGTAGGTTTGTGTGATTTACCATGTATCTGAAATTTTATGGATTCCATTTAGCACTAATGCGGATGAATCCATACTTTTATTTATTTATAATCAATCCCCAATTTTTGCGCTGTACAGGTATTTTGCCAGAATCATTCTACAATTGATTTTGATCTTATGATGACTTAACTAGACGTTAAATGATAGCATCAACTGTAGACAATCTAAGATGGCTCCTCAGATTGTTTCCTAGCTCATATATATAGTATAGAAACAGCAAAGGGACTATAACATTTCCTTGGGGAACGCCAGGTATGGTTTCTGTTTTACTAGATGACTTTCCGTCAGTTACTGAGAACTGTGACGTTTCTGACATGAAATCACGAATCTAGGCGCACAGCCGACTGAATGCACACACACACACGTCGATACTGCCTTGGAAAGAGCTGCCGCACATACCAGTACTCTCTGCATTCGGATTTCATTCACCATCATGGGCAAATAATGTCTCCCCTCCTTTTCTCGGAGCTTTTTCCCGAACTTTTTACCAATTAGAACTCTTTGTGGACGGACGAACTTTTCATTCATCTTCAGTATTCTTCCTTTACAAATACATACTCGGACCGATGACCATCGCAGTCTGGTCCCTTTAATCCCACAAACCACAAATTCATACTCCATTGGAAAACAGACGATTACTACGGAATATGCCCCGTTGTAGATTGATGGTTTCCCACTCTGTAAAGACTGTCTCACGTTTCATTTATGTGTATGATTCAATATAAGCAAAAATTAAGTGACTTTCTGCCCCTCTGTTCCTCGTTTGGAAGCTTCTTACTCTCCCGCACTGATGACAGTGCCACAAAAGCAGAGTTTTCCGAGTTTTCCGAAACTCCTTCACCAAAAAAGACCAAGTAAATATTCCTGAATTCCAATCAAGAACAACTACCAAGATGAGAAGCATAGAAGTAGATATCCTCGGTGTAGCAAAGCAGCTTAAATCACTTAATAAATGCAAGGCCTCCGGTCCAGATTGTATACCAGTCAGGTTCCTCTCAGAGTACGCTGATACAATAGCTCCATATTTACCAATTGTATACAACCGCTCGCTCACAGCTCGCGAAACACAACTAGCTCTTTATGCTCATGAAGTAATGAGTGCTATCGACAGGGGATCTCAAATTGATTCCATGTTTTTATATTTCCAGAAAGCTCTCGACACCGTTCCTCACAAGCGTCTTTTAACCAAACTGCGTGCCCTTGAAATATCACCTCAGTTGTGCGACTGGATTCGTGATTTCCTATCAGAAAGGTGACAGTTGGTAGTAATAGAGGGAAAGTCATCGAGTGAAACAGAAGTAATATCCGTCGTTGCCCAAGGAAGCGTTATAGGCCCTCTATTGTCCCTGATCTATATTAACGATATAGGAGACAATCTGAGTAGCCCTCTTAGATTATCTGCAGATGATGCTGTCATTTACCATCTTGTTAAGTCATCAGATGACGAAAGCGAATTGCAAAATGTCTTAGATAAGATATCTGTGTGGTGCGAAAAGTGGCGATTGACCCTGAATAAAGAAAAGTGTGAAGTTATTCGCATGAGTATTAAAAGAAATCAGCTAAATCTCGATTACGCGATAAGTCACACAAACCTCAAGGCTGTGAATTCAACTAAATGCTTACGGATTACAATTACAAATAACCTAAATTGGATCACATAGATAAAGTTGTGGGTAGAGCCAACTAAAGACTGCGATTCATTGGCAGAACACCTAGAAGGTGCAACAGATCTACCAAAGAGACTGCTTACACCACGCTTGTCCGCCTTATTCTGGAGTACTGCTGTGCGGTGTGGGATCCGCATCAGGTGATACTGACGGATGACATCGAAAAAGTACAAAGAAAGGCGGCTCGTTTTGTATTATCGCGAAATAGGGGAGATAGTACCACAGACATGATGCGTGAACTGGAGTGGCAATCATTAAAACAAAGGCGTTTCTCGTTGCGACGGGATCTTCTCATGAAATGTCAATCACCAGTTTTTTCCTCCGATTGCGAAAGCATTCTGTTGGCACCCACATACGTAGCGAGAAATGATCATCACAATAAAATAAAAGAAATCAGGGCTCGCACAGAAAAATCTGGGTGCTCGTTTTTTCCGTGTGCCGTTCGAGAGTGGAATGGTAGAGAGACAGCTTGAAGGTGGTTGATTGAACCCTCTTCCAGGCTCTTCATTGTGAATAGAAGAGTAATGACGTAGATGTAGATGTCCTTCATTCTGCAAGATTTTCCGGGAGAAACACCTGCTACGGGTCCCCTTCTCCGATGTTGCCACGGTCAAGGAGGTAGGAAGATATTTCAGATATTCACAATATTTAACCGGATACAGCTGGAGGAAGTTACAGTTAAGACAGAAGGTCTCTAAGTAACCATCTATAGCATTCCAACATTTCATCTTGCTGTCCCTTTGACGTGATTCTACTGGGACCTACTCTTCACTTAATACCCGCTTCTCGAGTTGCCGACTCAGTGGCGAACGACTGTAACGTATATGCAACAAATATACCTACGTCCATCTGTGAAAACAGACTCAATAAGCAACCTGAGCTAACAGAAAAACGGAATCTAACCTGCATAACACTGTGTGCGTGTTGTATGTCAGTTTCATCATTCTTTAAGCCCTCAACAGATCGTGACATGAAAAACTTAAAACTAACATTTGGATAAGCTATCTGCGTATTTGAATATGAAAAACTATAGGAACAAATGAACCTACAACAATGAATACCTAAGCTATCTGACTGCGTTTTTAACAACAATTTACAAGTGATACAGAATCTGACTTGTGGAACGGAATTTACTGGATTACGGTACATGACATGTGGTGTGTCAGTGTCTCTGTTTTGGCCCTATGTTTTGCACTCACTTCTTTAGATGACTACCTATTTCTACGTGGTTTTCAGCAATTCGCAGAAGCATGCAGCTACAGCTTATTGTTACTAAGATTGAATTTAATAAAAAGGAGTTTGTTTGGGTCCTGTTAACTACTAAATAACTTGTGAGAAGGGATTTCATAAATTAAGTCTATTTAAAACTTCAAAAATCATCATGACTTATAATAGACAATGACAATTACATTAGTATCAATAATGGCTCAGTGCCAGATTAACAAATTATTTCAGTTTCCACGCTACATTCACATTTAATAACCACAGCATTTATTTATTAATTAGATGTGGAGAGGCTTCTTTCGCTGACAACCAAAACATGGGATTATTGCAAACTCTGACTAACAGTCAAGAGGCTAACCCTGCAATTGCTTTTGCGCTGTGCTTGCGAATTTTACCTTGGTTCCATCTTCAGGTGTAGCTAAGTCATCTATATCTCCCCTGGCTATATAAATGAAATGAGGCCATGAGTGTGGCAAGATCTGCCATCACCTACGTGAGGGCAGCGTGACAAGTCTTCTGTCTCCGAGCTCTCGACCGACACTTCTACTTCCACTCTCGCAGACGGACCTCGTCTCACAACAAAACTTAGAATAGCTCTCCCATGTTTCGCCCTCAGATTGTTACTATCGATATCTCAATGCAAAGAATAGAGTTAAATCTGCTGTATTCTTTTCAACGTAATGGAGAGTTCTCACACAGTCCTTACACCATTTACAAATTTCTCATGGTTATACACTATATTAAACAAAAAAGCCAACCACAACGTGATCATGTTAATCAACGAACAGGTCCAGCCATAATGACTTACATACATACCTGCTCACCTTCAGGTTGATGGACTCTTTAGGAAACCAGACTGGTGTTATGGCTATAATTTTGGCAGCCACTCCTGCTACGCAATTCCTTATCGCCCCACTCCTCGTCCTCTCCGACAAGCCAATAACCGTTTAAATCGAAAGGCTTCTGAGAACCAGCCACAACGGATAGCTCAAGGACTTTCACACAGTGCCTCCAGTGGCTACCAGTTCTCCACCACAGCAATTATTTAGCAAGATATTGCCGTACACTCCTAAATTTATTTTATAATGTCACCGCCTACGACAAGATCTGCCCTCACTGTGCGGGAATGCTCAAAGTCAATGGAGTTCAAAAGAGAGCAGCAACGTAATTTGACGTAATTCATTTTTAGTGATGGTGTCGCTTCAGAGACAACAATAAAAAGTTTTGTAATTTGAGCACAAGCAAAATAGGAGTTAAAGCCATTTCGCTATTGTTCCATGCATAAGATAGACACGCACTATCTGAACAGAAATATTCATGGACATCATTGTAATGCGGAATTGACAACTAGACTATATGCCCAAAAGTATCTGGACACCCCCAAAAAAGATGTTTTGCGTATTATGTGCATTGTGCTGCCGCCTACTGCCAGATACTTCATATCAGCGACCTCAGTAGCCATTAAACATGGTGAGAGAGCAGAATAGGGCGCTGTGCGGAACTCATGGACTTCGAATGAGGTCAGGTGATTTGGTGTCATTTGTGTGACACGTCTGTACGCGAGATTTCCACACTCCTAAACATCCCTAGGTTCACTGTTTCCGATGTGATAGTGAAGTAGAAACGTGAAGGGACACGTACAGCACAAAAGTGTACAGCCGACCTCGTCTGTTGACTGACAGAGACCGCCGATAGACCATCACACAGGAATTCCAAACTGCATTAGGATCCACTGCAAGAACTGTGACAGTTACGCAGGAGGTGAGAAAACTTTGATTTCATTGTCGAGCGGCTGCTCATAAGCCACATATCACGCCAGTAAATGCCAAACGACGTCTCGCTTGGTGTAAGAAGCGTAAACATTGCACGGTTGAACAGTGGAAAAACGTTGTATTGAGGACGAATCACGGTACACAATGTGACGATCTGATGGAACGGTGTATGTACGGCGAATTCCCTGTGAACGTCATCTGCCAGAGTGTGTAGTGCTAACAGTAAAATTCGGAGGCGGTGGTGTTACGGTGTGGTCGTGTTTTTCATGGAGGGGGCTTGCACCTCTTGTTGTTTTGCTTGGCACTATCACAGCACAGGCCTACAGTGATGTTTCAAGCACCTTCTTGCTTCCCACTGTTGAAGAGAAATTGGGGGATGGGGATAGCATCTTTCAACACGACTGAGCACCTGTTCATAATGCACGGCCTGTGGCGGAGTGGTTATACGACAATAACATCCCTGTAATGGACTGGCCTGCACAGAGTCCTTAGCTGAATCCCTTAGAACACCTTTGGGATGTTTTGGAACGCCCACATCGTGCCAGTACGCTTTTGCGCTGTACGTGTCCCTTCACGTTTCTACTTCACTATCGCATCTGCACATAGTGTAGATGTGACGAGAGGCGAACGCGCCAGTATAAAAGTACACGGGGAGTGTTGTGTTGTCAGTATAGTAGCAGCGGCGACAGAATGGGTCAGTCAGGACAGCACAGTGCCTCCGAATATGCACGAGGCATCGGGTGTCACCTGAGTAACAAATACTTCAGGGTCAGTTCGACCCTTCTAAAGATGCCCAAGTCAACTGATGGTGACGTAAATGCGAAATGCAAACGCGAAGGAATAGCGACAGCTAAACCAGGAGCAGCAGACATCGCGTACTAACGGGCAGGGTTCGTCGAGCACTGTGGAGAGTAATTGTAAAAAAAACTCACGTAGAATGAAGCGAAGAAATCACTCGTGAGTTTCAAAACGCTACCAGCAGTACATCTAGCACAGTTACTGTCCGTAGGGAGTTAAAAAGAATGGGGTCCAATGGTCGAGATGCTCCCCGCATGCCAGAAATTTCTGTAGCCAACGCTATGCGGCGCTTGAAGTGCTATAAGGAGTGACTGGAAACGAGCGATTTGCACTGATGATCGCGCTATACACTAAGGCAATTCGATGTAAGGCTTTGAGCTTTCCAAATGCCTGGAGAACGTTAGCTGGTGGTGTTAATGTATGGTGGTGTTTATCGTGGTTAGGGTGTAGTCTCCACATTGCAGTTAAGAAAACGTCAAATGGGAAGGACATGAGCACAATTTACAGCATTGTGCAATTGTGCACTGCGTGTAGTTGACGAACAGTTCGGAGATGATGTTTATTTGTACCAGGATGATAATGTAGCCAGTCATAAAGCAACGTCATTGTGGCAATGGTCTGGGACACGAAAATTCCTGAAACGGACTAGCTATCACAAAGTCTCTATCTGAAGCTAATGGAACACCTTTGGGATGAATTAGGACTTCGACATCGTTCGAAGTCCCAGCGTCCAAGGTCGTTAGCTTCCCTGGTTTCGACTCTTGAGGAAGAATGGACCGCCATTCCTGCATAGTCATTCAGTTCGAGACTCTGGCCAGGACAGCCCGTTTCAGAAACTTTACTATCCATAAACCATTGCCTCAGAGACGCTCCTTTTGTGTAAGGGTGCATTTTCATACTGATGCAATCATCGTCTCCTAACTGTTCCACTACTGTAAGCGGTACAAAGCGCTGTAAAAAGTGTTTATATACTTCCGCATTTAAAGTCTTCCTAATCAAAATAACTTGAACATACACTGACCACCGAAAACACTCCCATACCGTACAGATACGTCTCTGGTTCACAGGCACATAGGCAGGTACGTTTAATTGCCCAGTATTTACCCTGTGTAAAAGAGTCTACTTGGAACAGCGGGTGAAGCGTAGCAATCAACAGCAGCATGGTTTCGTAGCTCTGCCGGATCTAATTAAGACTGGTGGCTATAGTTGGATGCGGAATACATGAAGAAACTTAAGGACTTTCTTATTTCCCGAACTAAGATCATTATCAAGGCTAAGGCAGCGTTCAACAATATTACTGTTATGTCCAATGTTGTGAGATCAGGTAATCGGATATCCGTTTAGCCATCACTTTGTAAGTTAGCCAGTTATTACTAGAGCTAACTTACCTCGTTTTATAATTGTTTCAATTCTTTATCATTAGGAAACTAGTTGCGAAATACGGCGTTGCCCTGGTATTTACTTGTAGCTGGCCCGTCAGTTACTACGTGTGGAATTTGTTTTAGGCTTATAAAGCATCTTTGTATACAACGTTTGAAGCAGTATGATTGGGGACATGAAAGAAGACCTTGTTTGCTTCACTAGCATGAGAGAGAACCACATAGAGCTGGCCGTGTCAAAAGCAACTGACACTGAGGTCCTCGCTTGTAACATGCAGTGTGTGGCCTTGTGCTTCGGTCATGGCACAACATAAGTTCACCAGGAACTGTACACATTTAAATAAAGATAATAAACTGTTAGGAATGAACGAGATTTGTGGTACAAAAACTTGTTCGCCTGCACTACTTCCGCTTCTGAGGCCCGATGTTCTCGAGCCACAAGAAGTCTCGTCTCACGATCTTAACTGGATTCTTCGCATAATCCTTCAATCTCTTATCACGAATCACAAATCAGACTTAATAAATTCGTTTTTCCTGACAAAATAAATATAAATAACATCTACGGAAGGAAACAAAGGAACGTCTTAAGGGTTTTAATACACATCCCAAAATCAGGAAACCCATATATCTTAGCCAAGTAAATTCATTGTTAGTTTGTATCGGTAAAGATAAAATTACAGCGCTTAATTCTGTCACTGCTGTAAACTTCAGGAAATACATCTGCCACTGAGTTAAAGAAAATAATAGCGCCGTCTAGTGATACTTTAGTGTTATACAGTGCAAACATTTAACATCAGAGCTACAGGGTGGGGCAAATAAAAGTGGCCAGGACGAGTGCACACGTTTTGTGGCAGAATTAATGGAGCAGGTAAAGACCTACAGTTACTTCCAACAGGATGGATCAATTTGCCATACAGCCGACCGAACCTTGGAGTTACACAATCTTCACGCCTGACAGAGCACTTAGCAGAGGTCTACATCTACGTGATTACTCTGCTATTCACAATTAAGTGCCTGGCAGAGGGTTCAATGAACCACCTTCAAGCTGTCTCTCTACCGTTCCACTCTCGAACGGCACGCGGGAAAAACGAGCACTTCAGTTTTTCTGTGCGATGATCATTTCTCGCAACTGAAGTGGGTGCCAACAGGATGTTTTCGCAATTGGAGGAAAAAACTGGTGATTGAAATTGCGTGAGAAGATCCTGTTGCAACGAAAAACGCCTTTGTTTTAATGATTGCCAGTCCATTTCACGTATCGTGTCTGTGACACTATCTCCCCTATTTCACTATAATACAAATAGAGCTGCCCTTCTTTGTACTTTTTGGATGTCATCCGTCAGTCCCACCTGGTGCGGACCCCACACCACACAGCAATACTCCAGAATAGGGCGGACAAGCGTGGTGTAAGCAGTCTCTGTAGTAGACCTGTTGCACCTTCTAAGTGTTCTGCCAATGAATCGCAGTCTTTGGTTTGCTCTTACCCACAATATTATCTAAGTGATCGTTCCAATGTAGGTTATTTGTAATTGTAATCCGTAAGTATTTAGTTGAATTCACAGCCTTGAGATTTGTGTGACTTATCGCGTAATCGAAATTTAGCTGATTTCTTTTAGTACTCGTGTGAATAACTTCACACTTTTCCTTATTCAGGATCAGGTCACTCCGGTCGCGGCCATAGCTGGCCACCCAGGCCACCTGATCTGTCGGTGTGCGTTTATTTTGTGTAGGGAGCCCCAAGTCTAAAATGTATCGCAACCCACATAGTCTTGAAGAACGTCAACAGAATGTTTAGGACGAGACTGCAGCAATTCCAGCGGTCTCGCTTCTATCCGCTTGCAGCGACTTACTGACCAGAGCCCAAAATTGCCAAGAGATGGGTAATGGTCTCTTCCAACTTCTGCTACGGCCAGGTTAGTGTTGTATTTTCTTTCTTCTGCTCTGTTTCTTTGTATCCTGGAACTCTGTTCTCTGGGTCACTATTTGCTCCCTCTGTACTAAATTGAGCAAATGACTTTAGACAAAACTTTAAATTACGATGTTTTTTTTCCGTATTCCGATATTGACTAAATAAAGCCTACGTGTTTCTCCAAGCTACGCTCAAGTTACCTATCAAAACTCCATGAAAATTCGTGTATTAATTTTGAAGATTAGAGTGTTTAAACAGACGCAACAATTTTATAAAAACTTTAAATAACCGTCTGTTTTTCCCCTTGCTCAGATTTTGATGAAACGAAGCCTGTGCTCTACCCCAATTAAAGCTCAGGTTATGTGTGAAAACCAAATGAAAATTCGTGCAGTAGTGTGTTCAAACAGACAAAGAGAAAGAAACGCTAGTTATTCACATATATTATTGGTACGTATTGAATACTGAATGCTCGCCTGTTCGCCTGTCTTATTATTTTTTTTTTCATTCATGGGCTAATGAACTACCCGCCACCTTAAAGTAATACGTTTACTATACTACTGGCCATTACAATTGCTACACCACGAAGATGTGCTACAGAGGCGAAATTTAACCGACAGGAAGAAGATGCTGTGATATGCAAATGATTAGCTTTTCAGAGCATTGATACAAGGTTGGCGCCGGTGGCGACATCTGCAATGTGCTGACATGAGGAAAGTTTCCAAACGATTTCTCATACACAAACAGCAGTTGACCGGCGTTGCCTGGTGAAACGTTGTTGTGATGCCTCGTCTAAGGAGGAGAAATGCGTACCATCAGGTTTCCGACTTTGATAAAGGTCGGATTGCAGCCAATCGCGATTGCGGTTTATCGTATCGCGACATTGCTGCTCGCGTTGGTCGAGATCCAATGACTGTTAGCAACGGTGGCTTCAGGGGGGTAATACGGAACGCCGTGCTGGATCCCAACGGCCTCGCATCACTAGCAGTCGAAATGTCAGGCATCTTATCCGCATGGCTGTAACGGATCGTGCAGCTACGTCTCGTTCCCTGAGTCAACAGATGGGGACGGTCGCAAGACAACAACCATCTGCACGAACAGTTCGAAGACGTTTGCAGCACCATGGACTATCAGCTCGGAGACCATGGCTGCGGTTACCCTTGACGCTGCATCACAGACAGGAGCCCCTGCGATGGTGTACTCGACGACAAACCTGTGTGCACGAATGGCAAATCGTCATTTTTTCTGTTTACAGCATCGTGATGGTCGCATCCGTGTTTGGCGACATCGCGGTGAACGCACATTGGAAGCGTGTATTCGTCATCGCCATACTGGCGTATCACCCGGCGTGATTGTATGGGGTGCCATTGGTTACATGTGTCGGTCACCTCTTGTTCGCATTGACGGCACTTTGAACAGTGGACTTTACATTTCAGATGTGTTACGACCCGTGGCTTTACCCTTCATTCGATCCCTGCGAAACCCTACATTTCAGTAGGAAATGCACGACCGCATGTTGCAGGTCCTGTACCGGCCTTTCTGGATACATAAAATGTTCGACTGTTGCCCTGGCCAGCACATTCTCCAGATCTCGCACCAATTGAAAACGTCTGGTCAATGGTGGCCGAGCAACTGGCATGTCACAATACGCCAGTCACTACTCTTGATGAACTGTGGTATCGTGTTGAACCTGCATGGGCAGCTAGCTGTACCTGTACACGCCATCCAAGCTCTGTTTGACTCAATGCCCAGGCATATTAAGGCCGTTATTACGGCCAGAGGTGGTTGTTGTGCGTACTGATTTCTCAGGATCTATGCACCCAAATTGCGTGAAAATGCAATCACATGTCAGTTCTAGTATAAGCTATTTGTCCAATGAATACCAGTTTATCATCTGCATTTCTTCTTGGTGAAGCAATTGTTATGGCCAGTAGTGTATTAAACATTTGTTTCCTGTTTAGCGAGCAATTATCTGAGGAAACAAAATCTGTAATTTTCACTTTGGTGCCTCGTCCTCTTTCATAGTTTAACAGAGTGGTGGCGAAAGATCTTCGGAGGACTGAGTCAGTGGTCTGCAGCGCGGATCGTACAACTAGATACAAAAGGAAGAAGACGACGATAACGCCTCCCAAGGCAGAACGAATTGTCGCCAGGAGGTCTTGGCGTCTAGTCCTCCAAGGCTGAGGCTACCTTGTACGTCCTTGGCGTAAACCCCTCCAAGGCTGAGTTCAGCGCACACGTACTGGTGTAGGAGGGGGGGGGGGCTTTGTGAGGGCCATGGTGGGTGCTCCAGCAGCTGGCGCCTCGCTGTAGGCACCGGCGAACCCTGCGCAGCGGCGAGGAAACTCTGCGACACCCACCATACGTGCTCACCGTTCCTGAGAGACACAATTGACTGCTACCGGCAGGGAACCTCAGTTGGTAACACACTTCTTTATTTCCAGAATTCCCGTGGCAACGCTCCTCACGACTGGTTTCTAATCAGACTGCGCGACTACGGAGCATCTTCTCGGCTTTGCTACTGATTTCGTGATTGCCTGTCATAAATGTGTCTGTTCGTAATACTTGAGCGGAAATTATCTACAGACGCACAGATGTACCTGGGGTTCCCCTAGCACGTGTTGTAGGCTTCTGCTGTCGTTAATCTATGTAAGAGATTTCGGAGACTACCAGTAACATCATCACCTTCTATTCTTTACAGAATCGAACTCTCATGGACAAAAGAGCTTCAAAAGTCTGATTAGTCTACCAATGAGTCAGTGTGTTAAAAATTGGGCGTTATCCAAGTGAAATCTTTATAGTTGAAGGCGCAAAACTGTCATTATGCTGGTTTTGTTATTTTCAGATTATTCGCCCATAGACAAATGAATAAGTCATACACTATATGAGTATATTCCGGATAATTTGGGCTTCGTGTTAAGTAAAACTACTTATTCACGCTTTCACTATTTTGTGATGTGACATGCCCAGAACTGTATGTAGTACAATGGTACAATTTTTCAGTGCATTCAGTAGTATATATGGGTACTGTCTGCAAAATGAACTGCGAATACAATTAACAGTAAAGAAGTAATAAATAAAATCGTGCCCCTCGTGCTAAGGTATTTCTGCAGGAACAGCAAAAATGTAGCAAGTGGCAAACTTTTTTCCATTCATTTTTTTTCGGGGTGCCAGCAAAAAAAAAAAAAAAAATCGAAAAGATTAGAAATTACATATAAAGTTTGTTGGCAGTCACTAAGTCGTCTCATTCTCAAATACTGAATGGATATAATCTGGGTCATTTGCGTCCCGTGACTTACGCTTCCACAAGGCATACACTGCGGTGACAAAAGTCATAGGATACCTACTAACATCATGTCGGGTCTCCTTTTTCCCAGCGTAGTGCATCATTCAACATGTCGCTGGAATTCCCCTGCAGAAATACCGACCTATGCTGCCTCTATAGCCGTCCATAATTGGGAAACTCTAGTCAGTGCATTCACTAAGAACTGACTTCTCCATTATATTCCATAAATGTTCGATGGGATTCACGGCGGACGATCTGGGGTGCCACATCATTCGCTCGAATTGTACAGAATGTTCTTAGAACCAATCGCGAAGAGTTGTGATCCGATGACATAGCGCATTGTCATCCATAATCATTCAATCGTAGTTTGGGAACGTGATGTCCATGAGTGGTCCCAATGGTCTCCAATTATGTGAACATAACCATGTCCCGCCGGCCGCTGTGGCCGAGAGGTTCTAGGCGCTTCAGTCCGGAACCGCGCTGCTCCTACGGTCGCAGGTTCGAATCCTGCCTCGGGCATGGCTGTGTGTGATGTCCTTAGGTTAGTTAGGCTCAAGTAGTTCTAACTCTGGGGGACTGATGACCTCAGATGTTAAGTCCCATAGTGCTCAGAGCCATTTGAACCATAACCATGTCCAGTCAATGATCGATTCACTTGGACCAGAGGCCCCAGTCCATTCCATGTAAACAGAGCTCATACCATTATGGAACCGGCACCAGCTTGCACAATGCATTGTTGACAACTTGGATTCATGGCTTCGTGGAGTCTGCGCCATACTAGAACCCTATCATCAGCTCTTACCAGCTAAAACTGGTACTCACCTGACCAGGTAATGGGTTCCCAGTCATATAGGGTCCAACCGACATCGTCACGAGCCCAAGAGAGGCTCTGCAGGCGATGTTGTGCTGCTAGCAAAGGCACTAGGGCCGGTCGTCACCTGCCATAGCCCATTAACTCCTAATTTTGCCACATTGCCCAAACGGATACATTCTTCATACGTGTCACATTGATTTCAGCGGTTATCTCACGCAGTGTTGCTTGTCTGTGAGCACTTACAACTCTATGCAAACGCTGCTGCTCTCGGTTGTTAAGTGAAGGTTGTCGGCCATTGTGTTATCCGTGGTAATACTTGAAATTTGATATTCGCGACGCACTCTTGACCCTGGGGATCCCACAATATTAAATTCTCTAACGATTTTCGAAATGGAATGTCCCATGCGTCTCGCTCCAACTACCATTACGCGTCCAGCATCTGTCAGTTCCCGCCGTGGGGCCATAATCACGTCGGAAACCTTTTCACATGAATCACCTGAGTACAAATGACATCACGGCAAACGCACTGCGCTTTTATACGTTGCGTATCGATACTACCGCCATCTGTATATGTGGATGTCGCTACCCCATGACTTTTGTCACCTCAGTGTATGGACAGTTTCTAACTTTAATACTTGACTTAAAGTGTTAAACCTTTAACTTAAGTTTCTACATGTTCGTGAATAGATTAGGGCAGCATTTAAAATTTTTCCGATCAACGTTTCTATCCAATACTAAATATCGATTTTGATTGCCCATGGAAGCCGCTAGACAAACAACCATCAATTGGGGTCGTGTTATTTTAGTCGTTTAGTAATACAGATGTGAGCAGCCTTCTTAGACTGTTTACAGGTAATGTTGTCGTTTACTATTAGTAAACTCATCAGAAAATCAAAACGAATTGCAAACTCATTTAGCCAAGATATGTGCAAGGTATGGAAAGTAACATTTTGCCATAAACAGTAAAAAACGTAAGGGCATCGACATAAGAAGTGAAAACATCGGTTAAATTTCTGTTACACATTCAAGTAGTCGGTCCAAGTAAATATCTAAGAATTACAATTACGAACAACTTAAGTTGGAACTATAACACAGAAAATGTTGTGGAGAAGACAAATGACAGCTTGCGTTTTATTTGCAGAACACATAGATGGTGCAACAGGTATGCTACTCTTCTGGAGTATTAACGCGATGTGTGTGATACTTGCCAGTTAGGATCGACGTAAAACATCAAAAAAATTCAAAGAAAGGCTGCTCCTTTTGTATTCTTGTGAAACATGGGAGGGAGTGTCACGAATACGACAAACGAATCGGGATATCAATCATTAAAACAATAGTTTTTTTTCGTTGCCTTAGTTTTTTTGAGAAATTTCAATCACCAACTTTCTGCTCGCAATGCGAAAATATTTTGTGAACGCACATTTAGATGGGGAGATACGAGTCTCGTGGTAAAAGAAACGATAGATCACACGAAAATACACTGACGGAAAGAAATCACAACAACAAAACATAATAAATGAAGAGTAATGAAATTTGGAGAACTCATTTGTCTACGTAACATATTTATGTGATTAACATTGCAAGATCACAGATTAATGTAAGAGCGAGACAAGCCGTTGCAAATGTGAAATACGGTTACATTAATAACAGGCGTAAAGGCCAGAATTTTGAAAGCAAGCAAGCAAACGTGCATGCATTGCGTTGCGCAGGTGCCGGAGGTCAGCTCGTGGGTAGAATTCCATGGCTGTTGCACTTGGTCAGCCAGTACAGGAACAGTTATTGCTGTTTGTGGTTGAAGCTCAAGTCGTCATCCGATGATGTTTCATATGTGCTCGACTGGAGGTGGATCTGGTGATCGAACAGGCCAAAACAATATGTCGACGTTCTGTAGAGCATGCTCGGTAACAACAGCGGTTTGTGGACGAATGTTATCCTGTTGAAAAATACCACCTGAATTGCTGTTCATGAATGGCAGCTTAACAGGCTGAATCGCCAGACTGACGTACAATTTTGCAGTCAAGGTGAGGGCGTAAACCATGAGAGTGCTGTCTTACCAAATCGGAACTCAGACGATAACTCCAGGTGTAGATCCAGTGTGCCTAGCACGGACACACGCTGATTGCAGACCCTGAACTGGCGCCGGCCGGATTGGCCGAGCGTTTTTAGGCGCTACAGTCTGGAACCGCGCGACCGCTACGGTCGCAGGTTCGAATCCTGCCTCGGGCATGGATCTGTGTGATGTCTTTAGGCTAGTTAGGTTTAAGTAGTCCTAAGTCCTAGGGGAGTGATGACCTCAGAAGTTAAGTCCCATAGTGCTCAGACCCATTTTGAACTGGCCTTGTGGTAAACAATATAAAGCCATCATTGGCGCCGAGGCAGAACCAGGTTTCATCAGAAAAAACAACAGACCACCACCCTGCCGTCCAGTGAGCTCTCACTTGACATCACGGAAGTCAGAAATGGCAGTGGTTTGGAGTGGTTGGAGATCAAGCGCTGCAGCAGTTGTTTTCTTTGTTTCTTATAAGTACACTCAAGAGACCACATATTGTCCGTTAAGGGATTTAGGAAAAAATAAATCTGTATCGTCGAACGGAGTGTCCTCTTCGATGTCACAGCTATAGTCATGGCCCTCTTTTCTCCATGTAACACACCATTAAAGGACAGGATCACGTGACCATACAGCCTTGTTCCTAAGTATGTAGGATTCGATTTTACGTACGACTGTAAACCAACATACGAGGGCAGTTCAATAAGTAATGCAACACATATTTTTTTCTGAAACAGGGGTTCTTTTATTCAGCATTGAAATACACCAGGTTATTCCCCAATCTTTTAGCTACACAACACTATTTTTCAACGTAATCTCCATTCAATGCTACGGCCTTACGCCACCTTGAAATGAGGGCCTGTATGCCTGCACGGTACCATTCCACTGGTCAATGTCGGAGCCAACGTCGTACTGCATCAATAACTTCTTCTTCATCCGCGTAGTGCCTCCCACGGATTGCGTCCTTCATTGGGCCAAACATATGGAAATCCGACGGTGCGAGATCGGGGCTGTAGGGTGCATGAGGAAGAACAGTCCACTGAAGTTTTGTGAGCTCCTCTCGGGTGCGAAGACTTGTGTGAGGTCTTGCGTTGTCATGAAGAAGGAGAAGTTCGTTCAGATTTTTGTGCCTACGAACACGCTGAAGTCGTTTCTTCAATTTCTGAAGAGTAGCACAATACACTTCAGAGTTGATCGTTTGACCACGGGGAAGGATATCGAACAGAATAACCCCTTCAGCGTCCCAGAAGACTGTAACCATAACTTTACCGGCTGAGGGTATGGCTTTAAACTTTTTCTTGGTAGGGGAGTGGGTGTGGCGCCACTCCATTGATTGCCGTTTTGTTTCAGGTTCGAAGTGATGAACCCATGTTTCATCGCCTGTAACAATCTTTGACAAGAAATTGTCACCCTCAGCCACATGACGAGCAAGCAATTCCGCACAAATGGTTCTCCTTTGCTCTTTATGGTGTTCGGTTAGACAACGAGGGACCCAGCGGGAACAAACCTTTGAATATCCCAACTGGTGAACAATTGTGACGGCACTACCAACAGAGATGTCAAGTTGAGCACTGAGTTGTTTGATGGTGATCCGTCGATCATCTCGAACGAGTGTGTTCGCACGCTCCGCCATTGCAGGAGTCACAGCTGTGCACGGCCGGCCCGCACGCGGGAGATCAGACAGTCTTGCTTGACCTTGCGGCGATGATGACACACGCTTTGCCCAACGACTCACCGTGCTTTTGTCCACTGCCAGATCACCGTAGACATTGTGCAAGCGCCTATGAATATCTGAGATGCCCTGGTTTTCCGCCAAAAGAAACTCAATCACTGCCCGTTGTTTGCAACGCACATCCGTTACAGACGCCATTTTAACAGCTCCGTACAGCGCTGCCACCTGTCGGAAGTCAATGAAACTATACGAGACGAAGTGGGAATGTTTGAAAATATTCCACAAGAAATTTCCGGTTTTTTCAACCAAAATCGGCCGAGAAAAAAAATGTGTTGCATTACTTATTGAACTGCCCTCGTAATATCACAAAGAAAGAGGGGGCATAGTACTGTCTAACGTTCCATCGACGACCTTATCATTTTACACGAGTGACTTTCTGGGCAAAATCGAGTTCTCGTTTTCGTTGTGGTTGCGCGTCACGTGGTTACATGTAAATCAGACGCCGAACACGTCGCGAATGGAACAGTGACGTCAGTGATTAATTGACTCCGCCGAGTGCTGAGTTCTAAACTATTGTGTATGTTGCAGACAGCGCATGCGTAAAAACAGGGCACTGTGTTGACGTCTGTTAACATCGGAAGTTACCTTGTTCTCCTCAAGCTCACACTTATTGTACTTTTGGATCTTGTGATTTTATATCTTTTTAATCCTTTTTTGTTGTTTGTTTATTTTTTCCGTGATACGTCGGAAAGGTTGTATGAGAACGTGACATGTTTTTCGACTAATGTTCTTCCTCGACACAGACGAAATACCTGAGACCAAAAGAAGTATTCACTTTTGCAGTACCTAGGCAAAGAAAAAACCTATGCTAGGCAATAATAAGAACGTAAATACTCTGTCTGATAAAAAATGTGAAACGCCCATAACAGGGGGAGGTAACGTTATCAAAACTCCATCGAGTGAGAGAGGATGTGTTGTTATTTCGGTGATTACAAAACTCTGTAAAATTACATACAACTTGGCAGTATGAGACTGCTTATCAGTATGACGTTGGGCTAGATGCAACAAGACGCTCCACAGTTGTTGTAATTGATCCTTGGTATCGTGGATACTGCACTGGGACGACTGTTGACATTCGAGCTGATTCCACAAACGTTCTATCGGGGACAGACCTGGGAAGCTTGCTGGCCCAATATCGTGCAGACAGTCGATATATGTGCCTTGTATGGACGAGCATTGTGTAGTTGAAAAATTGCACCGTGCTGCTGTTGAATCAGAGGTGACACACATGGACGCAGGATCCCCGTGACGTGGTGTTGAGCTAGCACTGTTCCCTCACTCACTACCAGTACCCGATACTTTCCCGCACCACGATGGCAAGAGTAACACCTCTACGGCTCACCAAAACACTGCAAGTATCAGACCTCTCCCCAAATCGCCGACAACGGCCACCTGGGGTAGTGCAGATTCGCCATGCATCACTGGACCCAATGCAACGGCATTCACCAGCAACCCTTGCTTCCCGTCCACGGCACCATTCCAAACGAAGCCGTTTGTGTTGTGGTGTTCACGACAGCCTACGCGTGGGACAGTAACACCCTAGTTCGGCTGCTGCTAGCCCCCAACAGATAGTGCTGGACGACGCTGAACGTTGCAGTGAGTCCATGACTTGTTCTTGGATAGTGGGTATAGGTGTGAAGTTGTCGCAGTGGGCTTGGTGCACAGTAGGGCGATCCTCCATTGTCCTGGGCAGACGTGGTCGACCACAACTTTGACGACGAGTGTGTCCGCCCTTCTGTTGCCATGCCGTCCAGCGTCGGACCACCGTCACTTACAAACGCCCCCGAAATCTGGACATTGCACGGTGTGGTTAGCTGGCCTACTGGTGACCCACAATGAGGTCATCTTCAAACCCTGTCACGTGGTGGTAACACTGTCTCACACGAGTAGCCTACACGACAGCCGGCCGGAGTGGACGAGCGGTTCTAGGCGTAACGATCTGGAACCGTGCGACCGCTACGGTAGCAGGTTCGAATCCTGCCTCGGGCATGGATGTGTGTGATGTCCTTAGGTTAGTTGCGTTTAAGTAGTTCTAAGTTCTAGGGGACTGATGACCTCAGAAGTTAAGTCCCATAGTGCTCAGAGCCATTTGAGCCTACACGACAGCTCTGCGTCCTTCACAGTGTTCACTCAGCGTCTGGCGCCGTTCACTCCCCTTATATGCCCTCTCGGCTATGGTGGCAACAATGAACACGAACAACACTTATGCACTCTGGTGGCCGCTGCACTTATCACAAAAACTGTAACGCTAATTATTTCCATACCCGCCAATGGTGGGTATTTTAGGAAGAAACACCGACATCTGATCATGTCTTCTGGCTGCTACCCTTTTTGTCAGGCTGTGTAAATTAGCGTTTCTAGTGAAAATTATTTCAACAGCGAAAAGTTCATATCTGTTTAACGATTAAAGTAAGTTTCGATGTTATTACGCATTTTAGGAAATAAAGAATATATTAAACAGTCGCTGTTTAATACCTTATGAATATTGTTGAACGCATCTGTAACCATATAATTTTCCGAGTAGATAAGTGCAGATTTTTCTAAATGTCTAGGACGACGTGCATCCTTTTCATTCAGTTCCCAGGAGTGTGGATAATTTACAATACGATCTTCGCAAGTACCGGGTGATCAAAAAGTTAGTATAAATTTGAAAACTTAATAAACCACGGGACAATGCAGATAGAGAGGTAAAAATTAACACACATGCTTGGAATGACATGGTGTTTTATTAGAACAAAAAAAAAAAGTTCACAAAATGTCCGACGATGGCGCTAGACAGGAAAACGTCAGTAACTGCTGCCGTGACGGGTGAGAGGTACGCCGATATGTTACAGAATCGCATCATCCCCAGCCTGGCTGATAAACACCTGCTGGAACGTACGATGTTTATGCAGGATGGCGCTCCACCCCATATTGCTAGACGCGTGAAAGATCTCTTGCGCGCGTCGCTTGGTGATGATCGTGTGCTCAGCCGCCACTTTCGTCATGCTCGGCCTCCCGGGTTCCCAGAAATCCTTGCGATTATTGGCTTTGGGGTTACCTGAAGTCGCAAGTGTATCGCGATCGACCGACATCACTAGGGATGCTGAAAGACAACATCCGATGCCAAAGCCTCACCATAACTCCGGACATGCTTTATAGTGCTGCTCACAACATTATATCTTGACTACAGCTATTGTTGAGGAATGATAGTGGTCATGTCGAGCATTTCCGGTAAAGAACATTATCTTTGCTTTGTCTTACGTTGTTATGCTAATTATTGCTATTCTGATCAGATGAAGCGCCATCTGTCGGACATTTTTGAACTTTTGTATTTTTTTGGTTCTAATAAAACCCCATGTCATTCCAAGCATGTGTGTCAATTTGTACCTCTTCATCTACATTATTCCGTGATTTATTCAGTTTTCAAATTTATGCTGACTTTTGATCACCTGGTACATACGCTATTTATTTTGTTTTTCTCATTAATAAACTTTATTACCATCGGTTGTTACTATTTATTGTTAATATATTTAAATTTCTTTTAAAAGAAGGATGAACCAAGTAATGGGGCACCCTTTTCTAACATAAGCTTTCTTTTTTTAATAGAAGTAACCGATACCAGTATTAATTTCGAATCTGGTTTACGTGAACATTCCCGGCTCTTTTACTGAAAGAATTTCATTCAATTTTGTATACGTTGTATAATATTTCAGACTAAAATGTATAAAAAGAAATTAATTTTTTACACTCTGTACGTACGCCTAAAATTATTCTTCTTTTAGAAATATTTGAAATTAAGAAATATCTGGCATAATTAGAATTCGTAGTACTATTTACGCAATCTAACACAAAATTATTAAATTTATTTCTGAAATCATTTATAAAGTAATGATATAACTTGGTGGAAATTCTTATTTTGTGAAGAAAGTTTGTGAACTGTTTTGCTTTGTAAATTCTTTGGAATATTGTGAGTATACCGCAGAATATTAGGAGTAGTGCGCATGCCTGTGATGGAAACACAGGTGTTTTTTAATTTTGTCTCCAATAATGTAATTTTGGTTTTATGAAAATGGAAATTGTGAAGTCACTCTGATATTGAAGAAAATCATAGCAACAGATAGTACTTCATCATGTATTTAGTCATCTGGAACCCAGTAAGTTAAAGTTACAGCCTCAAGAATGTACCCCTAGACGCAAGAACTGGAGCCAATAACATCAAGAGTAAATGAAGATAAGTAAAAAGCTTTTTCTTTTGTATATCTTCCTACTCTCGAAGCTTTTGAAACTAATGAAGACACTAAGAAAAATTTAATAGTTATATGTGGGAGGGTAAGATTATAACCCCAATAACCTCATTTCCATCGTTCAGTTTTAAAACTGCACAGCAGACAGCTCTCACAACACAAACAATTTTGGTGTCGACGTGTAAACGAAAACGACCACTCCTGACAAGCGCGGCTCACTGCAGGAACAGAGCTAACTTGTCACGAACTGTCAGTTCAGTCATGAAAGTCGCTCGTGTAAAAGGGCCTTTACACATGGAGCACAGGGGTGTGACCGAAACACGGTAGCGTTTTCTTTAAGGAATCGTCTCAGCATTCCAGACGTAGGGACGATTCACAGCACTGTCGTAGAAGTTATGATGCACTGTGAAAAATAAAGACAAATTTAGTGCATCATAAATAAATTAATAAGAAGATCAGGAAATGAGCGTCTGTACAAATGCGTCTACGGCGGTTTGTCTCATCGTGTAAGAATAGTGCACACTTAAAAATGAAGCTCGCAATAAATAAAAAGGTTCACAGTGAGGACTGAAGACGTGTAAGCCTGGGACAAATACTACACTACTGGCCATTAAATTGCTACACCACGAAGATGACGTGCTACAGACGCGAAATTTCACCGACAGGAAGAAGATACCGAGATATAAAAATGATTAGCTTTTCAGAGCATTCACACAGGGTTGGCGCCGGTGGTGACACCTACAACGTGCTGACATGAAGAAAGTTTCCAATTGATTTCTTATAGTTGACCGGCGTTGCCTGGGGAAACGTTGTGATACCTCGTGTAAGGAGGAGATATGCGTACCATCACGTTTCCGACTTTGATAAAGGTCGGATTGTAGCCTATCGCGATTGCGGGTTTCGTATCGCGACATTGCTGCTCGCGTTGGTC
This sequence comes from Schistocerca serialis cubense, assembly GCF_023864345.2. Taxonomy (NCBI): domain Eukaryota; kingdom Metazoa; phylum Arthropoda; class Insecta; order Orthoptera; family Acrididae; genus Schistocerca; species Schistocerca serialis. The sequence goes on from NC_064646.1 coordinate 437,105,464, forward strand.
GAGGTGTGGGGTGCCATTGATTACACGTCTCGGTCACCTTTTGTTCGCATTGACGGCACTTTGAACAGTGGACGTTACATTTCAGATGTGTTACGACCCGTGGCTCTACCCTTCATTCGATCCCTGCGAAACCCTACATTTCAGCAGGATAATGCACGACCACATGTTGCAGGTCCTATACGGGCTTTTATGGATACAGGAAATGTTCGACTGCTGCCCTGGCCAGCACATTCTCCAGATCTCTCACCAACTGAAAACGTCTGGTCAATGGTGGCCGAGCAACTGGCTCGTCACAATACGCCAGTCACTACTCTTGATGAACTGTAGTATCGTGTTGAAGCTGCTTGGGCAGCTGTACCTGTACACGCCATCCAAGTTCTGTTTGACACAATGCCCATGCATATCAAGACTGTTATAACAGCCAGAGGTGTTTGTTCTGGGTACTGATTTCTCAGGATCGATGCACCCAAATTGCATGAAAATGTAATCACATGTCAGTTCTAGTATAATATATTTGTCCAATGAATACCCGTTTATCATCTGCATTTCTTCTTGGTGTAGCAATTTTAATGGCCAGTGGTGTAGAATGATACTGGGCATCTATGAGTGTATAATAAAGGAAAGTCTTGCAAAATCGAAGCTTTAGTCTGCAAGTTAGAAGCATAGGCAAATCTACTCAGCACCGTGTGCTTTGAGACGTAGATATTCGTTGGACATTGTCCTGCTGACAAAGCGAGTCTTTTGACTGACCACGTGTGCATCGCGAGACAGTTGAGACCTAAGAGTCTTGTGTGGGAGAGTGACTCAGTAGATCGTGTCGCGAATGGAGGTAGTCGGAATCGATAATGGAACAGAGTTATATAAAATAGCGTGAACATTAAAAGTGAGATAAATGTCGGCGGCAAGTAAGAAGCAGCAGTGTAATAGTTGTAAGACGATTAATTGAAAAATTCAGGGGAAAAAGTAGTATAAGAAGGTAGTTACATTCGGAGATATGTGTGTCAAACGTTTAAGATTAACAATGAAACTTTTAAATGTAAAAATTTGTAAGGTTTCCTCAGCTTTAACGGCGAGTGACCACCATGTGAACTTACGAAGAATTGAATATATGTATGGTTGCCCCAAAAAATACCGTAGGAACTGCTCCTCGTAGTCCTGAAACTGAAGATGTTACCTGTGCAACTGAAGTTCTGCCATGCTCTGTTACAGTGCCCGAAATACGAGTAAATCACGCTGCTGTGCAGTGCGAGTGCCCTTATTTGGACAACGTAGGTTTTCAAAAGTAAACGCGAAGTATGGAGTCTAAGGTGTTGTAAATCAAAAATTTAATTCAGTGTATCTTTAATATTGGAACTAGTAGAACAACAAATGTGTGGTTAAATAGCTCAATTTACATTTCAAGTTCCAAATGAATGTTTCATTTAGAAAAACAGGTCAGTCACGACCACGTGGAGGGAAGAACAAAGCGCATAAATCGTACTAATGCATCATCGCACACATTCGCTGAAAAATTTCTACATCAAATATATTTACACTCAAAAGGAAGGGAATGAGGCAACACCTTCCTGATCACAAGAGTACTGGGAAATCACTGAACGCCTGTTAAACTAAACTACTGAGTCAAAAGTGCTAAGTCAAAAATGCTTGGCTGCCATTTGAAGACGTCAGTCACATGAGTGGATTCTTTGAATGAAAATTTGACTCCACTTATGCGGTCGTGCTACAGGCTCAAATAGACTTATTCAACATTTTTGCTAAGGTCCACGTGAGTACCGTGAAGTAGCTACGAAGCCAGTGATTTTTTGATCGAGAATATGATATCAAAAGGATAATTCGCTACACTATTCTATTGTATTGTACGTTAACTGGGGACCTAGAAACGACGGAGAGGCTCCGTCCTCGCCGCAGCCGCAGTCGTCCACAACCCCACGACGACTACCGCAGTCCACTTCACCCCTCCACCGCCCCATACCGAACCTAGGTTTATTGTGCGGTTCGGCCCCCGGTGGATCCTCCTGGGAACGTCTCACACCAGACGAGTGTAACCCCTATGTTTGCGTGGTAGAGTAATGGTGGTGTACGCGTACGTGGAGAACTTGTTTGCGCAGCAATCGCCGACATAGTGTAACCGAGGCGGAATAAGGGGAACCAGCCCGCATTAGCCGAAGCAGATGGAAAACCGCCTAAAAACCATCCACAGACTGGCCGGTTCACCGTACCTCGACACAAATCCTCCGGGCGGATTCGTGCCGGGGACCAGGCGCTCCTTCCAGACCGCAAAGCCGTGCCTTAGACCGCGCTGCCATCCGGGCGGGCTCCCTACACTATTACTCTACGCTACTCATTTTCAGAAAACATTTGGAGATTGCAGCGCGCTCATAAGCATCCGTGTACGCCACCACATTCAGCACAGAAACACAGACGGCACAGCGGCAGCAATTAGTCCATTACAAGCAGGGATGACGGATATAGATGAAGCAGCCTTTTGTGGCGGCGTTCGTAGGGACAAACAATTCGCTGTAGAAACGGCTTACGAAGTCACCGCCACACTTTTAATAGCGGGCCGACCGGTCCGCTGGAACAGTGAACAGAAAGATGAAAACCCAAACACTCTGATTAAATAAAAGTCGGTACTTATCTTTATTAACGAAGATACAGAAACACAGTAGTGAACTCCGTGTCTACAGAGATCTGTCTAGTTCGAGTCGGAGCGGCTAGGTCAGCGTCGGCTGACGACAAACAACAACTCTGCTGCGATGAACACACAACTGACTAGCAAGTACACAATTCGGTGGCGAGTGTACAACTGAGCGGCGAATACAGAACTGTCCTAGCGCTCGCGACTCCAGCGCTTAAGAAACCAGAAGCCAGCGGTGGCGCGCGCAGACTTGCGGCGATTTCCTGTCTCGCTGGCGCTGCTTATGCGGACGGCGTCCGGACTTTGATGCTGCCAACCTTTTGGCAGCGGACTCGGGTGGCATTACTGGCTAGGATATAACACAGCCGGTTTTCGAGTATTTCGCTTTTTACACGCCAGTTTAACCCGACCGTTAAAACCGCTCAGAAATCGGCGAAATAACCAAACTTTGGGTTTTTATTGCTATTATTTCCTGTAATAAACGTAGAAATCGAACAAAGATTGAAAAATTTGGACTCAGTTTCAAGAAATGTAGAATCAAAATATTAAATTAAATAGGCAAATAAAAGAAAACTTAGTCCACCCAACGTTCGCAACTTTTCTGGAAAAGTAATAAGTGGTTGAATACTACAAAAGATCAATAATATTCTCCTACTGATACCAATTTTTTGACATTCTGCTAAGAAATTACGTAATAATCAAGGATGTATACCACTGTCTGAGCCTTACGAATAGTCAGTGCTAATGGGCGAAAACTGAAGTTGAAGAACTCAGTTTTTCGTGTTAATTTGTCGGTTTTCTAGGGCTACAAGCAGATAAAGACATACTATACTGAGCTAACAAAACTCATGTGATAGCAATATGAAATACGCAGATGGCCATACTAGCGTGTATGCTCGGTATGAAAGGGTAGTTCATTGGCGGATCTGTCATTTGTATTCAGGTGATTCATGTGAAAAGATTTCCAACGTGATTATGATCGCATGACGGGAATTAACAGACTTTCCACGCGTAATGGTAGTTGGAGGTAGACAAATGAGACATTCCATTTCGGAAATCGTTTACGGAATTCATTATTCTGAGATCCACAGTGACAAGAGTGTGCCGAAAATACCAAACTTTAGGCATTTGCTCTCACCACGAACAACGCTGTGGTCGACGGCCTTCATTTAACTACCGAGAGCAGCTGCATTTGCTGTCAGAGCTAACAGACAAGCAACACATGAAATAACCGGCGACATCAATGTGGGAGGTACGCCGAACGCATCCGTTAGAACAGTACGGCTAAATTCGGCGTTAATGGGCTGTGGCAGCAGTGACCGAAGTGAGTGCCTTTGCTAACATAACGACATCGCCTTCAGCGCCTCTCCTGGGCTCACGACTGTATCGGTCGGAACTCAGACGATTGTAAAACCGTAGTCTGGTCAGATGAGTCCCGATTTCTGTTGGTAAGAGCTGACGGTAGGATTCTACAGTGGCCCAGAGGCCACGAAGACATGGAACCGTGTTGTCAGCAAGGCACTGTGCAAGCCGGTGGTGGCTCCGTAACGGTGTTGGGCTGTATCTACATGGAATGGACTGGGTCCTCTGGTCCAACTGAACCAATCTTTGACTCGAAATTCCTACGTCCGCCTACCAGGAGACCACTAAATCCATCACGGACATCACGCTCCCAAACAGCGATGGAATTTTCATGGATGACAATGCGTCATGTCTTCGGTCAACAATTGTTCGGGATTTGTATGAAGATCATTCTGAACAGTTCGAGCGAATGATCTGGCCACCAGATCACCCGACCTGAATCCCAGCGAACAAAAGGTTCAAATGGCTCTGAGCACTATGGAACTTAACATCTGAGATCATCAGTCCAAATGGTTCAAATGGCTCTGAGCACTATGGGACTTAACATCTGTGGTCATCAGTCCCCTAGACCTTAGAACTACTTAAACCTAACTAACGTAAGGACATTACACACATCCATGCCCGAGACAGGATGAGGACCTGCGACCGTAGCAGTCGCTCGTTTTCGGACTGAAGCGCCTAGATCCTCTCGGCCACCTCGGCCGGCCCCAGCGAACAATTACGGGACATGATCGAGGGACCAGTTCGTGGACAAAATCCTGCACCGGCAACACTTTTGCATTTATAGACGGCTATAGAGGTTAGCATGACTCAGTGTTTATGTAGGGGACTTCCAACGACTTGTCAGGTTCATGCCACTGATAGTCTCTACAAAATGGCTCTGAGCACTATGCGACTTAACATCTGTGGTGATCAATCCCCTAGAACTTAGAACTACTTAAACCTAACTAACCTAAGGACATCACACACAGCCATGCCCGAGGCAGGATTCAAACCTGCGACCGTAGCGGTCACGTGGTTCCAGACTGAAGCGCCTGGAAGCGCACGGCCACACCGGCCGGCGATAGTTTCTACACTTGCCAGAGAAAGGAGGGTCCGACACGATATTACGATGTATCCAGTGACTCTTGTCTTCTCAGTGTATGGTCACGCGTGCAGCAGATCAAGTACTGTCTATCTTTCTTGTATACTACGAATCAATTGTTGGTAAGTTTTCAATTTATTACTGTAACTATAATTTCCTTCCTCGTTTATTATTTCTTGGAAATGGTAGACAAATCATTAATCTTGTAAACTAAATGCAACATTGTACTTCCTTGCTCCATCACTTGCTAAAAGTATTTCCAAACTAGTGTTGATGGCGTCCTGCAATACAACGGATGTCAAACGACGACAGCGAGAAACTATGGTATAGCTCAGGTGGGGGCAAGTCTTTCTCACAGCTCGTACATACGTATCTTAATCCGCGAAATACAGCCAAATGGGAGATTATTGTCTCAGCAATGCAGTGTTGTTGTTGTTGTGGTCTTCAGTGTTGAGACTGGTTTGATGCAGCTCTCCATGCTACTCTATCCTGTGCAAGCTTCTTCATCTCCCAGTACCTACTGCAACCTACATCCTTCTGAATCTGTTTAGTGTATTCATCTCTTGGTCTCCCTCTACGATTTTTACCCTCCACGCTGCCCTCCAATACTAAATTGGTGATCCCTCGATGTCTCAGAACATGTCCTACCAACCGATCCCTTCTTCTAGTCAAGTTGTGCCACAAGCTCCTCTTCTCCCCAATTATATTCAATACCTCCTCATTAGTTATGTGATCAATCCATCTAATCTTCAGCATTCTTCAGTAGCACCACATTTCGAAAGCTTCTATTCTCTTCTTGTATAAGCTATTTGTCGTCCACGTTTCACTTCAATACATGGCTACTCTCCATACAAATACCTTGAGAAACGACTTCCTGACAAATCAATTCTCGATGTTAACAAATTTCTCTTCTTAACAAACGCTTTCCTTGCCATTGCTAGTCTACATTTTATATCCTCCCTACTTCGACCATCATCAGTTATTTTGCTCTCCAAATAGCAAAACTCCTTTACTACTTTAAGTGTGTCATTTCCTAATCTAATTCCCTCAACACCACTCGACTTAATTCGACTACATTCCATTATCCTCGTTTTGCTTTTGTTCATGTTCATCTTATGTCCTCCTTCCAAGACACTGTCCATTCCGTTCAACTGCTCTTCCAAGTCCTTTGCTGTCTCTGACAGAATTACAAGTCATCGGCAAACCTCAAAGTTTTTATTTCTTCTCCATATATTTTAATACCTACTCCGAACTTTTCTTTTGTTTCCTTTATTGCTTGCTCAATATACAGATTGAATAACATTGGGGATAGGCTACAATCCTGTCTCACTCCCTTCCCAACCACTGCTTCCCTTTCATACCCCTCGACTCTTATAACTGCCATCTGGTTTCTGTACAAATTGTAAATAGCCTTTCGCTCCCTGTATTTTACCCCTGCCACCTTCAGAATTTGAAAGAGAGTATTCCAATCAACATTGTCAAAAGCTTTCTCTAAGTCTACAAGTGCTAGAAACGTAGGTTTGCCTTTCCTTAATCTTTCTTCTAAGATACGTCGTAAGATCACTATTGCCTCACGTGTTCCAACATTTCTACGGAATCCAAACTGATCTTCCCCGAGGTCTGCTTCTATCAGTTTTTCCATTCGTCTGTAAAGAATTCGCGTTAGTATTTTGCAGCTGTGACTTATTAAACTGATAGTTCGGTAATTTTCACATCTGTCAACACCTGCTTTCTTTGGGATTGGGATTATTATAATCTTCTTGAAGTCTGAGGGTATTTCGCCTGTCTCATACATCTTGCTCACCAGATGGTAGAGTTTTGTCAGGACTGGCTCTCCCAAGGTTGTCAGTAGTTCTAATGGAATGTTGTCTACTCCGGAGGCCTTGTTTCGACTCAGGTCTTTCAGTGCTCTGTCAAACTCTTCTCGCAATATCATATCTCCCATTTCATCTTCATCTACATCCTCTCCCATTTCCATAATATTGTCCTCAAGTACATCGCCCTTGTATAGGCCCTCTATATACGCCTTCCACCTTTCTGCTTTCCCTTCTTTGCTTAGAACTGGGTTTCCATTAAAGCTCTTGATATTCATGCAAGTGGTTCTCCTTTCTCCAAAGGTCTCTTTAATTTTCCTGTAGGCAGTATCTATCTTACTCCTAATGAGATAAGCCTCTACATCCTTACATTTGTCCTCTAGCCATCCCTGCTTAGCCATTTTGCACTTCCTGTCGATCTCATTTTTGAGACGTTTGTATTCCTTTTTGCCTGCTTCATTTACTGCATTTTTATATTTTCTCCTTTCATCAATGAAATTCAATATTTCTTCTGTTACCCAAGGGTTTCTACTAGCCCTCGTCTTTTTACCTATTTGATCCTCTGCTGCCTTCACTATTTCATCCCTCAAAGCTACCCATTCTTCTTCTAATGTATTTCTCTCCCCCATTCCTGTCAATTGTTCCCTTATGCTCTCCCTAAAACTCTGTACAGTCTCTGGTTCTTTCAGTTTATCCAGGTCACATCTCCTTAAATGCCCACCTTTTAGCAGTTTCTTCAGTTTTAATCTACAGTTCATAACCAATAGATTGTGGTCAGAGACCACATCTGCCCCTGGAAATGTCTTACAATTTAAAACCTGGTTCCTAAATTTCTGTCTTACCATTTTATAATCTATCTGATACCTTTTAGTATGCAGTACCACACACAATTATTCCATGTGTTTGTTGCCGGCCAGAGTGGCAAGGCGGTTCTAGGCGCTACAGTCTGGAACCGCCTCGAGCATGGATGTGTGTGATATCCTTAGGTTAGTTGGGTGTAAGTAGTTCTAAGTTCTAGGGGACTGATGACCACAAATGTTAAGTCCCATAGCGCTCAGAGCCATTTGAACCATTTTTGAACACACAGTGCACCGAACATTCCTAACGATGGGCCTCCGCAGCCGACGACCCATGCATGTGCCAATATTAACACCACGACATCGGCAACTATGACTGAAGTGGGCACTGGACATAAGCGTAGTGGCAGAGCGTTGCACTGTCTGATGAATCCCAATAACTTCACCCCGCCGATGGGAGGGCGCTGATCCGTCCTTTCCCATTTGTATTGCGGGGCGGAGACAAGTTGGCGGCGGCTCCATTATGCTCTGGGGAACATGCATGTGGGCATCCATGAGTCCATGGAGCACGTGCGAGGCACCATGAGAAGGGGCAAGGGGTATCGTACACTGGTTGGAGACCATGTACCCCCCTTGGTGACGGACGTGTTTCGCGAAGGCAGTGGAATTTTTCAGCAAGATAATGCGGCATGTCCCAAGGCGAGGAATGTGATGGAGTGGTTCGAGAATCACAGTGCCGAGTTCCAGTTGATGTGCTGCACCCTCCCACCCAGCTCACGTGATCTGAGACCGATCCAGCACATCTAGGATGTGACTGAACGTGGCGTCAGAGCCCCTCTTCCCAGAATTTACTGGAACTAGGTGACCTGGTGCCAACTATCTCCAGCGACCTTCCGACGCCTCCGATACCACGACGCATCGCCACTGTTAGCCGTGCCAAAGGCAGATACTCTGGCTATTAGGTAGCTGGTCGTAATGTTCTAATTGGTTAATGTATTTATGTAATTTATAGTTGCAAACTACGGTTTGAACGAATAAAGCGGTATTAAATGGGCCGTTTTATTTGGATATTGCTAGTGGCATCTATTAGTATGGTTTTGGACAAATGGCAACACTTGAAACGTGCATCATTTGTCAATTATGTGATGTTTTTTCTCATTCAGTTGTTGTTCGTTCTCTTTGCTGCATTGTCGTTTTTAATACTGCCTTTTTGTTTTTCACTAGTAAAAAAAAAATACTTATTATTACACTACTGGCCATTAAAATTGCTACACCAAGAATAAATGCAGATGATTGGACATGTGATTACATTTTGGCCTGCCGGGGTGGCCGAGCGGTTCTAGGCGCTACAGTCTGGAACCGCGCGACCCAGGTTCGAATCCTGCCTCGGGCATGGATGTATGTGATGTCCTTAGGTTAGTTAGGTTTAAGTAGTTCTAAGTTCTAGGGGGCTGATGACCACAGCCGTTAAGTCCTATAGTGCTCAGAGCCATTTGAACCATGTGTTTGTTGCTCGTTTCTATCGGCATTGCTATTAATATAGCACCCCGGATCACTTAAGATCTGGTATAGCACTCATCGCTTTTCCCATTTCCTTCATTAACGCAATATTTCAAACCAATGCAAATTTTGCAAATAAAGATTACTCCTTTTTAAAGAAGGTTTATTTAAAGACGAAATATTTCAGCACTGCTGCTATGGCTAATAGATACTTCGATATTTTAGGGCCGGACGGTGCGACCGAGCGGTTCTAGGTGCTTCAGTCTGGAACCGCCTCGAGCATGGATGTGTGTGATATCCTTAGGTTAGTTGGGTGTAAGTAGTTCTAATTTCTAGGGGACTGATGCCCTCAGATGTTAAGTCCCACAGTGCTCAGAGCCATTTGAACTTTTTTTATATATTTTAGCCAGTTACTAGTAACCGAGATCAAATACCCAAAAATATCGGTTATTCAAAACTAAAATAGCAGTAAAGTTTTAACCGGGATGTTTTTCCCATCCTTAACTCCTAGTGCCGTCCCGTAAGCAAATATCGGTTATTCAAAACTAAAATAGCAGTAAAGTTTTAACCGGGATGTTTTTCCCATCCTTAACTCCTAGTGCCGTCCCGTAAGCAAGTTCTAAATTGGTTGTCTAATCAACCATGATGATACCCATAACTATTGTTCATGAACATCACTGAATATAAACTATATGCGCCCCACTATTAATCAACTTCCATTGTTATCAAGGCATATTAAAAGGTGGAAACAGGGATATGGGATTTGGTACTAGCATAAGGTCACAGCTTCAGTTCCCTGGTTGAACTGATGTAAGTTTTTTTACTCTAGCTGAGTTATTTGTTATTTCCTTTAATGAAATTTATGACAGCCAGTAACCATAAAAATACAGCGAGAGAGTACTGAAGCTCAGAAAGCACAATAAGCTCCAATGTTGAGAGAGTATAATTGCTGTAGCGTACGAAACGAAAACAGACGTGTTCAGAGATTTCTCCGTTGGCAGAATTTCAATAACAGATTAAAAGGCATGCTGCGGTGAATGATACACCGCAGCCGCAATTATAGAAGAATTTTCTGTGAAAATTACACGCTGTCGAACGCTGCTTGGAGACGTAAAAAGTAAACCGGTTTGGGAAAACCAGGAATGTAATGCACTAAAGACCAAGGGCAACGACCGGTGGACGGGGTAACTAGAAGAAGAAGGGAAGGTTAGAGTTTAATGTCCCGTCGACAACGAGATTACTAACGACGAGTGGTAACTAGAAGTGCATGCGTGTTTGGGCAGTGGTATTCCTGCTTACGAGCGGCCGAAAAACGTACGGGATGTATCAGGAAAACACCGACAACCGGTTTGCTTGCTGTGTAGCAACCAAACTGGTCACTTTTCATGAGGGAATCTCTGTATGGGTAGGGGAGAGGCGAAGTTTGAAAAGTATGGCTTAAGTGTGTCTTCGGAGTGTGATTGGAATTCTAAATAACAATATTAGGAAAAGGATAGAGTGTTACTCACCGCAAAGATAGGCACAACGAAAAGACTGTTAAACATTACAGCTTTCAGCCAAAGCTATCTTCAGCAAAGATAACACACACACACACACACACACGCACACACACACACACACACACACACACACACACACAAGCAAGCATACCTCATTACGTCATGTATACATGACCGCTACCACCGGCAGCACCGAACTGGCGCAAAATAAAAGTATTTAGAGGAAAGATTGATAAATGGAACGTGTAAATTAATTGAGCTTCTCACTCTACACCTTATATTTCATGGGAAAGATGGGCAACGGAATTAAAATGGGAACATTCCACAGCAAGAATAACACACTAAGGACAGTTTAAGTTGGAAGGTGCGATATAAAGGAGAGTATGATAAAAATTTAAAAAACCACAAAGATATGTACTCGAAGCGCGGAAGTGAGAAAGAACAACTGGAACTAAAAAATACTTTGGACATTTTACAGAAATATTCAGAATAACCACCGTTAAATTGTGATTACTCTTCCCTCCATACGGAAGTGACGAACGTATACTGAGGAAAGATAAATAAAATTTCAGATATTATTTTGAGACTTTATTAAGAACTGTAATATTTACATGTGATGGAATGGAGATATACAGGCAGCATTTCGGACACAAGACGTAAAATCAGGTGTGGTTCCTCGACGTTAGTACTGCAACTGCCCTTTGCGGTGTGTGCGTGACGGACAGCTTGCTTTTTTTACCTGGTGGAACGCGGCTGCATTTGTCGGGGTATGTGAACTCACAGAACAATCGACCTCGGAGTTTTCAATATAACGAAGCAAGTGAGTGAACAGACAGACAGCTGAGGCCAGATCGTTCATATCTGCTCGCATCTCAAAGCTGGAATATTGGTGAGGGGAGACAGTAGGCAGTTGTAGAACTACGAGAAGCAGGCAACGGGCTAGCGTAGTGAGGTGCTTGAAAGATTCGACCGTCAACCAACCGTCCTTACTGGTCAAATAAGCTGGTAAAGCCCAAGATACAAAACTGTCGCCGGCCGCGGTGGCCGTGCGGCTCTAGGCGATGAGTCCGGAACCGCGGGACTGCTACGGTCGCAGGTTCGAATCCTGCCTCGGGCATGGATGTGTATGATGTCCTTAGGTTAGTTAGGTTTAACTAGTTCTAAGTTCTAGGGGACTGATGACCTAAGATGTTAAGTCCCATAGTGCGTAGAGCCATTTGAACCATTTTGAACAAAACTGTCGAATCATTACTCGGCACTGAACTGAGTATGTTCTCTTCAATATATAATGGCTGATTCCTTAATGATGTTGGAGACTTGCAGGGATGATGGAGATACGTATTTGAGGTAAGGGACCCCAGTCCAGGAACGACTGAGTCGAAATGTATAAATGAGAGTCGACTAAGTTCCACCTTAGCCTCGCGCAGTGCTCAACTAAGGGTCTCAACTTCCGAATCCTGATCGTGACGTTCAAATTTCCCACTGAATACTTCCCAATATCCTCAGGTAATTCCCCCTGTTTATGAACTAGTAACGGTGCACGAAACTTGATGTCAGAGGGACCGAAAATCCTAAGTCTGCGGCACAGTGATAATGAATCCCATTTACCAGCACAAGTTTCAGAAGCTTCTACACTTACAGTAGTTGTCCAAAAGGGCGTCCCACAGCGTCAATGCAGCCATGTCATCGCCGCATGACCTTCTGTTGTACCTGTTAATAATATCCTCGGTGTCGAGACAGATAGAATCCTTGCCAAGAGATCCTCTTCAGTCTCGACAGACATCTTGAACGCTTTAGCCACGGCCGCACAAAAAGAAATCAAGTGGGGTGAGATCAGGTGACGTTGCTGGCCATGAAACAGGACCTTCTCTGCCTATCCATTTTTCAGGGAATATGTGATCCAGATATTCACGAACCATCAGTACAAAGTGAAATTGGCCTCCATCCTGTTGTAACAACATCCGGTGTTCGTGATCTACCGACTCGCGTTGCTGCCTCTGTATCAGGGGATCCCGGGTTCGCTTCCCGGCCGTTTCGGGGATTTTCTCCGCCTCGGGACTGGGTGCTTGTGTTGTCCTCATTATGCCATCTTCATTCGGGAAGGTGGAGAGACTGGACAGTTCAAAGGCTGAGAACTGTCAGTCGCTGATAACACGCAGTTGAGCGCCCCACAAACCGAATATCATCACCATCATCACCGACATCCGGTGACGAATGGTAAGAAGGATATGGTCAAGGAAATTGAATATTATGTCTCTGATAAAGACTGTGTACCGTGGCGTATATAAGCATGGAAGAAGAAGGAACGGACCTATGATGTAATCATTGACTATGCCTGTCCACACATTGGCTGTTAATCTGTGTTGATGGCTCTTCACAACTGTAGAGCGGGGATTCTCTTCGGTCCAAACACGACTATTACGACTATTTAACATCCCGTCTCTGGTGAAACAGACTTCATCCGTGACAATTACATACGCAGAAAAATGAGGACTGTAAGGTGCTAAATGAAGCGTTGGCTAAACACAAAAAGAGATCAGCAATCAGCAGCAGTAAAAAATGCGCTTTCTGTGGGTGGTAGGGGTGTACTCGCCAAGCAGTACTCTACGAAACATTATTTCATATGCAACTGATTGAGCCTATGCACTCAAGGAAGCACTTCATCTCCTACGTCGGGAGTCCGTGTAGTTAGTCGCCTTCCTCGGTCGTAGTACTGTGGTACCAATCGTCCTATTTCATTCAGTCGCTGGAACAGTCTTGGAAACGTAGTGTAAGCCAGATGTCTTTTACGCAGATATTTGCTCCTGTACAACCTTTTAGCTTCTCTGCTGCTTCCATTTCCCAGCCCGTACATGAAAACCATGTCTGCAAGTTCCGTCACCGGGTTCAACTAAGTTTGGTTAGGGCTAACCGACTTTAGTACTTCAAATTGTTAACAGAGGCTGCAGTCTACTGCAGTTCAGCCATTGTACACCAGGACTGCTCATGTCAGTACGCAATACGTCATATACATTGGAATAGTTATTATCCCAACCTCTACATCTAAGCGCTCGCTGCGATTGCCTACGCTACGAACAACAACAGTGCTGTTACATGTATTTCACAGCAAGCGTTTTGAGAACTATTTTCAACTCGGTCATTTCGTGGACCGGGGTCCGTTACCTCAGAGTGGTACACTTACCCTTCTCCATGATCCCTGACTGTTCGTAACATGACCACGGAATCACCCCGTATAGGCAAAGAGGATCATGAATGAGATTTTCACTCTTCTGCGGACTGTGCGCTGATATGAAACTTCCTGGCAGATTAAAACTGTGTGCCGGACAGAGATTCGAACTCGGGACCTTTGCCTTTCGCGGTCAACTACTCTACCATCTGAGCTACCCAAGCACGACTCATGCCCCGTCCTCACAGCTTTACTTCTGCCAGTACCTCGTCTCGTACCTTTCAAAGTTTACAGAAGCTCTCCTGCGAACCTTGAAGGTAGAGCACTTGCCCGCGAAAGGCAAAGGTCCCGAGTTCGAGTCTCAGTCCGGCACACAGTTTTAATCTACCAGGAAGTTTCAAAGAGGATCATCTTTCTCCATCTGGGTAGATTTATTAATGTTTTCAATCCAGCAGTTACTAGAAAAACAATCATGAATGGTAAAGTAGCGTGGAGGAGGGTTCTGGCTTATGACTGGCTCGCGCAAAGATAGGTTGTGTATGTTCAAATGTGTGTGAAATCTTATGGGACTTAACTGCTAAACACAGGTTGTGCGAGCCTGTCTAAAGACGAGAGAGTTCGGGAAACGACACTTGTTACTGGGTCCTCGGTAGCAGCAGACGTGCAGACTTCGCCAGTTATAGTTCTGAGTGTAGTGACGTGTAAAATTGGTGAGATATTCCGTAACGCTTGCTCTATTCGTTTGGTGTTAGTCTTGCTATCTAGGACAAATATACGGCAGAATTATTTCGTCATAAATGATTAGCATGGGCTTTAGCTTGTGCTTTTTCATGAATGATTAGTATAGGATTTTACTTGTGCTTCCCTATGGTAAATACAAATCGGGCAAGATTATAGCAATAAAATATGGTTTTTTGTTAACTTTATTTTATTTGATTTCCGGGATGGGATCCAGTGGCGACGTTGGAGCTTCGATAATCACTGATGGTGTTACTGCGTCTGCTCTGTGCAAATTGCTGAGTGTTATCCGTTCTGGAACAGAGCTCGCAACTGAAGGTACGGTTTGGGAACTGTTGTACTAGGACATTGAAGAGCAGATCTCCATCCGCTGGGTTCCGGAGCTGGCGGACACCGTATGCACTGGCACAACTCGATCACGGTGTTGCAGACACGGTTATGCTACCCACGGTATGTACTTTCATAAGTTAAGAAAATCCTCATCACTTATATCAAGAGCCTCTATATGTTGTGAAAATAGGAGTGTGGTGTGCAGTTAGTGCAGCAAGAATTATCGGACCGATATTTTCCTATCACATCATAACTTCTGATAAGTGTGTCAACAACATACCGCAGTTTTAACAACAAGACCGAAGATTACTTCATGCAGGACAATGCAATATCACAGGCTATGTATGCTTCTACGGCAGAGATTACTTCATGCAGGACAATGCAACATCACAAGCTACGTGTGCTTCTACGACAGTATTACGAGGTGTTTTTTGATGACAGTGTAAGGCTTCAGCCTGGGCTTGTTCACAGCTCTGTGAGCAACTGCTGCCGACACACCGTTGTGAAGTGATAGTCTGCAAAACAGTTTTGTCGGACTTCCTAGCAAAGGACGCTCCTGACTCTGGCTTGACTAAAACCCATATGCCACTTACCGGAGTCCAAGGAACGGTTGGAGAGTATGCGGCGATTGGAAGCCCCATTGCTGCAAATACATCCTACGTAAAGCCGGACACAGGACAGTCGTCAAATCCCCTGTATTAAGATAAGATTCGGTTACTTTTCTAGAAGGCGTCGTATATACATTTCAGCCAAAGTGACAAGGAGTATGGGGATAGCCGTGGAATGGAGAGAGACCAGCACCGTTAGTAACAAACACAGGTAGTAACAGGTAGGTGCGTAATAGGTGGTAAAAAGAAAAACCGAAGAAGAAATCTTCGAAAATTTTCACCCTTTTCTTTCGCTGAGTTGGGATGCAGTTAAAATTTTCTGCAGTACTGCATAGAAAAAAAGGTCAGCAGCAACAAAGTGTGATCACTTAATCTTCTACATAAATAAAAATTGAAAGGTTCGTTTGTTCAAAATCTTAAATCTCTGAAAATGCTTTACCGATTGCTTTGGTATTTTGACAGAACGTTGCATTCGAACACGTGTTTTTTTTTATGCATTTACCGGTGCGCCATCTGTTGAACATAACAGCTACACACGCAGCATTTTACCATTGCTGATGCTGGACGCCGAACAATGGGCGTCTTGACAGCCACTGTCACTTATCACTTTCACAGTTTCCGATTGCATTGATAAACTGAATTTTCATAGATTTAGATTTATCGTCATTTCCATTTAATTATTTCGTGTGACATTGCTGAGTGAACTAGCTATGCATGCCGTCAATAACAAATACGTCTACGAAGTTAACAACATTATTCAGTCTAACATTCAGAGCGATGCAGTCACACACATGTCCCTCGATACTGTTGTGGAAGTGCACCAAGCTATTAATTAGTCAACAGAATTTTTGAAATCACTCGATATGCCAGGGATGCCACCGTACGTACCGCAGTTGAAAATAGGTGAACATGCTCTCATTTCTCGCATTCCTATGATTGCACCGGATATGCTATTTCAATTTAAGCGATTGCAATTCCGAATTCGATAGGCGTTTCCAATCACCATTAACGAAGCTCAGGACCAATCTTTAAATTTGTGGGGTTTATATCTGGACACGGATTGCGTCTCATATGGGCAATTACATGTGTGTCCTAGAACCGATGAACCAGACAATCTCTATATCTGCATAGACAATGGAACAAAAAAAATTGTATACCAACAAGCATTGTGAAATTAAACGTTTGAAAAACATGTGCGCTCTCTTTTCATTCATATCCATTTAACCAGACTCAGCCTCTTCAGCGGGTAACCGACTACTGCTGGCACTGCAATAAAAACAAATTCAGACTCTTAAGTAACAACTTTTTCTTCAGCTGTATTTACAGATCTAAAAATCTTATATTAAACTGAATAAGATTGAAGTGCGTGCTCATTTACTCCTGTTTTTGCATGAGTTCGGGCCTCGATGGCTTTGATTAAGTGTTTTAGCTTCGAAATCTATCGCATACAAAAATTTTACGTCAATAAATATAATTTAATAACAAGTTATTGTCTTTATCTACCACGACCAAATGGATTTTCCACATCCCCTAAGAGTTCGGAAGGAAAAGTTTCTGACGAGGCAAGCCACGCAACTGAACAGGCGAAAAGGGATGCAGCACAGCTAAAACGAGAGAAACGATTAAGTGAAACAGGTTTTAACACTAATGCTTCATGTAAGTTCTGTGTTTTCCTATGTATAATGCAATATCTGTCTTACTATGTTTTTAGATTCACTGCATATATAATAATTGCTCATATTTTCTGAAAATCTATTTAACAGGGACTGATTTGTGAATGTCAAAAGTATGTCCTTTTATATTTTTGGTATGTTAAAATGTTATCTACAAAACTGGTTCATGCATAGGGTACGTAGACTATATGCGCAGTGAGTCACTAACTATTGTCACCAAGAATAACTCCGAAAGTGTGACAGGAGCTGAAAAGTTTGTAGGACAAAAGTTGCATCGGACAATGGGGGTCATAATATGACGTTGGTTTTTTGATGCTAGGTGTGGTCGTTTCAGAGATATGAAGGTCAACTTTGTTTTTTTTTTATTTATGGGATGCTGTAGTTTGGTACTTATTTTCTTATAGCGGCTGTCGAGACAAATCCAGTTAAGTGTAATAGTGAGGTCTTTGAAGGTCAACGAAGGTCACAAAGGTGGCATGAACGTCCATTTACAGAAGGTGTTCGAAGTGATGACCATTGGTATCAACACAGTGCTGCAATCTTCTTCTCATGGACTGAGTGGTACTCCATATCACATCGGCACTTATCGAAGCACATGCTCTGACAATTCTCTCCCGCATATCTTCAGGTGTAGTAGGAACGCCTTTATAAACAATATCTTTTACGAATCCCAGCAAGAAAAAATCCAGACTCGTCAAGACTGACGAACGAGCTGGCCACGTCCAATCCAACGATTTGGGAATTGTCTCTGCAACTCATTTCTAGCCATTAGCGAATAATTTGCCGGACACCCATTTGTTGATGCTACATTCTGTTCCTTGTTCCTAAAGGTATTTCTTCCAATAACAGACCTAATGTTTAACACAGCAATGTGGTGTAATTCCTGCATTAAGATTTCCTTCGATGAAATAGGGGTCTATAATTCTGTCCTCCAGAATGCCACACCATACGTTCACCAACCACTGTCTTTGGTGTGCAACTTGCCGCAGCCAACATGGATTTCCAGTTGCCCAATAATGCATGTTATGAAAATTAAAATTTCCATGGTTCGTGAATGTAGCCTCGTTAGTAAATAAAATCAAATTAATAAATATGTCATCCCTCTGAATCTGAAGTTGAGCCCATCAGCAGAATTTAATGCAACGCAAACAATCCGTACCAGTTAATTCTTGGTGGAGACTGATATGGTAAGGATGATATCTATGGCGATGAAGAATACGAACAAGACTACTCTGGCTCATACCAGATTCCCTTGCGATTTGACATACAAGCTCTTCCTCTTGTAGACAATATTGGTATTCTTGCTATTACAAACTTTAGTAGCGCTATGGGTAAAGCACAAGTCCCACTATCAACACCATTCTGTCCTAATGTACTGTCGTAGCCTGTTCTAATCCATGCTGCTCCATGTGTATACTGACTGATGCCAGTTAGTGACTGAATGACTGAGGCCCTCTGGTCAGCGGCAGAGGCCTAAATACTTGCGGTAGAGAGGGTGTTGGCGGCATGTTGCTTGTGAGTCTGTCTCTGGCTTCTCTCGCGATAGGCACACTTGATCGAGCGCCTACTATCGACTTTTGCGCTAAGTCTTTGCCGACCAGTGTACTGGCGACAGCTTACTCCAGCACAGTATGTTAGCTATTACATCAGAGCATTTATTAGCTTTTACTGAATCATAAAATTCCAGCGCCAAGAATATGATTTACAAAGCTATTTTATATCAAGAGCCATGTATGACGACTTCATGCTAGCACCATCAGAAACTCGCGACAAGCACCACTTTCACTACAAATAAAGTTTAGTATTGTATTTATTTTCATATCCGAGTAATTGCTTAATGTGTAGTAACAATTAATTCAATTTCTACTTTGTGTTAGGCACACTGATTTATTCCTCAGTGATTCGCCTGCAAAGGTTCCTATTCCTAGCGCTACAATAATTCTCAGTGTTCAATTTTTAACGAACTACAGAGTCAGTACTGTTTCAAAAAGTCATTTTGAGAAGCTATAAATTTCTCAGGTGTTTAACCCTGGAACACTAAAGGGGGAAAATGTTGCATTGTTACTAATGCAAGCTGTCACTTTCTTTAATCATAAATATATGTCTGTGTGGTGGCAAATGTTGTTATTTTTACATGAAGAAAAGTATAATCTTCTCAATAACCTTCAATTCGTGAGCTACATCCTCAATTTTTTATATGAATTAGTCAATTTACACATGGTATTTTTGTTGTCTATGCCTGTTCTCATTTTCAGAACACAAACTAATAACCAGGTTAATTAATTTAATAAGATTGAACTATAAATTTCTGGTGTGCCCATGTAAGACCACAAAAAAAATCAGTGAATAGTTGAGGTAGTACGAATGAGAACAGTGGTATACTTAAACTTACAAAATAATGAAGTCTTATTAATCCTTTTCTAACTAAATCTTACACAAAAATAGCACACATACATCAGAAAAGGAATAGTGTTTGATTGGCAAAGCATTCATTGGGTTGGAAGCAATTCAGATTCCCTCCTGAATTAATTCCTTTTTCAACGCAATCTGACTTTGTTTACACAACTCCTCAGGGAGACCCAACTCTACTGAAATGGAATCAGCTATGACCAAGTATACCATAAACAATGGTTCACCTGAGAACAGGGAGCTGTGAACATCATTTAACAACCCTATGCTGGTGCAGCAATATTTTGCCCTTTCATCTTGATTCAGGTGGCAGCAGGAAACGGCATGCTGTAATGTTCTGATTCGTCTACAAAAATTTGCAAATTACACGGTCTAACATTCTGATTATCAGAAAGGTGGGAACCATCCTTATCAGAGCCCTGAAATCCCAGCAGATTTCAGTGTAAGGTGCACCTGTTTGCTGGTATGGTGAAACCAATTTGAATCACAGACACAACGGCGTGTCGTAGGGTTGTCAAATGCCAGATGGCTGATTCAGTATGAATAAGTTCGCCCTCGTGACAGACGATATGTCCGAGGTAATATACTGTGAGTACATTTGGAAACTGCCACTGGCTCTTACTCCATCACAAATTTGCAGACCACACGCCTCACCTATTACGGAAAGACCTGGAGTTCTCCACCAGGGGAGGACGAGAAGACAAGAAGGCAAAGAATCACAACCACTTTCCACCAGACCTCAGTACAGCAGACGAATTAGCAAAACCGAAACCGCCCCCACACTGCACAAACCAATTGAACTATCCTCTATTCATTTAATCTCCACTCTTGATTGTTCTGTTGACCTAGTAGGCAATCCAGACACAGTACTGAGGGAGCAATCCTCCACTTTGCATATCCTGAGAGGAGCCAATCAGCGCATGCAAATACCTCGAAGATTTTTGACTAGGGAGGCGTCGTTCACACAGTAAGCATGGCCATGTATTGGTAAAAAACATCTACCTACATGGGATCTCAGTCCCTCATTTGCAGAGAGATCGAATCCTTCTGGACCGACCATTTCCAGTTTCTGAACGAAGACTGTTATGCTTCCCAGATAGTCATGGTCATCAAACATATGTTTTTACTGTGTACTAAAAGAACGTGGCGGTTTCCTAGCGTCAGGCGGTTACACTCTTTCCTCCACTAAACACTTGCACCAGCTGCTATGTCCAAATCGTCCCAGCTTCTGACATGAGAATCTTCTTCTTCTTGATGCCACACACTTGTAGTGCGTCGGCTGCTCACAGGTGGCTTCTCTTGCTTCTTGAACCAGCTCTTCAAAGTTGTTGATGCTAGTCCATGTCTTGATATTATGTGACCATGATTGCTTCCTTCTACCAGGTGGGCGGTTTCCTTCTATTCTCAAGACCGCTACGGTCGCAGGTTCGAATCCTTCCTCGGGCATGGATGTTTGTGATGTCCTTAGGTTAGTTAGGTTTAACTAGTTCTAAGTTCTAGGGGACTAATGACCTCAGCAGTTGAGTCCCATAGTGCTCAGAGCCATTTGAACCATTTGAACCTTCTATTCTGCCTTCTAGAATTAATTGCAGAAGTTCATATTTCTTTCCTCTCATAATGTGCCCTAAGTGCGATGTCTTTCTTCTTTTAACTGTCCCCATTAGTTCTCCATCCACTCCAGCGCTTTGGCATTGCTCACTTTCTCAATCCTTGGTATTTTTAGTAATCGGCGCAAGAACCACATTTCTGTTGCTTCTAATCTCGTTGCAGAAGCTGCTTAATTGACCAAGTTTCCGCTCCACAGAGTAGGACAGGGATAACATATCACTGTATGCATGGAGTTTTATGACCTTCCCACCACTTGCACAGAGGCTTAGTTTACACCAGTCCCTCTTAAATGGCTTCCTCCAACCACTTTCCACCAACTGGCCGCCTCTGCGATGGACTGCAGCCTGGCCTGCCTTACTATCTCGCAAAGGTGAAGTGTTAAAGCCACTTCATGTCGCATTTACCTGTGTTCTTCCCTTATTAAGTGGTAATGTGTAATGAAAATTATCTCTCTTGCTTGAAAACAGACAACGCTCGTTAATGAGACATATTTTGTTGCCAATACATTTCAGTTTTTACCTGCGTTGCTCATAAACATCTACTTTACAAAAACTTCTTAGATTGTGCTGTCGTATCATAACCAACAAACAAAGCAGATTCCAATTTAAAGTCATCTACATCAGTCAGTCTTCATGATTAACAGTACATTTACCTGTACTCATTTTGCCTAATTAGGCTGGCGACGACTTGATTTACACAACCGCAGTTTCTCTTTACAATTTGTATAAGGTTGGTTCGATCCACGTAACATTAACTACTGCTCCCTGTCAAAACATATTCTTTCCGGTAACGAAACATATTCTGATTCCTTTCCATCAACATACGATCAGGATCAAACTTTAATTCCTATCGTGCCGTGCCGGTAGCCGCACGAAGATTTTTTTTATTTTTTATTTTTTTCTTAATAGAGGTGGAGCCCCTCCACGCCCACACCGGCATGATGACCAACTCAAAAGGTCTACTGCCATCTCTATATAAGGGTTAGTTTTCACTAGAGTGAGGTGTCGCAGGATGTGGGTACTGCGATGTCTGCGTACGTCTGATTAAGGTTAACCATTAATACGCGCTCGTCTGAAGATAGATGAGGTCGAAGTCGAACTAACGGTAGCGGTTTGAAGGACAGAGGAAAAAAAGTGACAAGGCAAGAGCCAAGGGAAAAAAACCTCTGTGATAGTTAGGTCGGGTGGTAAGAGCAGTAGCGGATGACTTGCTGTGCCTG
The DNA here is from genome assembly GCF_023864345.2 of Schistocerca serialis cubense. NCBI lineage: Eukaryota > Metazoa > Arthropoda > Insecta > Orthoptera > Acrididae > Schistocerca > Schistocerca serialis. Next base: position 437,127,909 of record NC_064646.1, read on the forward strand.
TGATAGGTCATGCAAGGGTAGGCTTTGTTAGTAGTGGGTATCATGCATGTCGATACCTTGACGTTGTGCGGTGCTGTTGGCGGCAGTCGCTGGGTGCCGGTGTTGAACTCTCTATGAGCGTCAGCAACCTGCAACAGTTAGGTTTATCATCGTTTTTGTGTCCAATAGGTCATATATCGGATGCACAGTGTAGGGTGATGTTGACGATTTGTTTGTGCTTCAGTGGGCGAGCTCGTCGGTTTCCCTGCTGTGGCATGTTGGTCGGCTCTAATAGTAGCTGGTAATTTCCAGTTAACTTTGCTGATACGCAGGGGCTTGCCGACGTATGTCGCTTGTTGATGTATGTTAGCTTGCCATAGGTGATTATGCCCTAGCTAGTAGTGTCTTTGGCCGCTTGTGTTTCCATCTATTGTTGTGATCGTAGTTTACCAGAGTAAGGATGAAAGGATTGTTCGAGTGCCTCGAGTTCCTGTACAGTCGTGTGGCGTGTTTTTTGAATACTTCCTTGAGGGTTTCAAGGTGGTGTTCGTTGTGAAGATCCACGATGCGTGTGTAGCGTTGAGCGTTGCTTATGATTCGTAGCACTTTGTTCTGTATGATCTGCAGGCGGCGCAGTCGTGTAAGAGCTGCATATCCCCAGACGGGAACTGCGTACGTCATCAGAGGTCTAATCAGTGTCATGTATATTATTAGTGTAAGTTAACTTAAATTAGATTAAGTAGTGTGTCAGTTTAGGGACCGATGACCTCATCAGTTTGGTCCCATAAGATCTTACCACAAATTTTCAATTTCCTATGGTGGGAGTAATATTATCGGCGATTCACTCAAGCGGTAATAACAGATAGTGTTGGGAGGTAGCGTTGCTCACGTCCGTAGGTTTAACCTTAAAATACCCTACACGTGCCTCCTGGGTGGTGCTAATTGAGCAACAGTGATTACAGGCAGCCAGACTATCCATAGGATCTCCTGGCAATGACATATCAACTAAATAGCAGAAACAGTTCTTTTCAGAGCTCATTAACAAGAAACATTGGACCAACTATCAGACTCCTTCAACTGAATATCGAAAGCATTAGCAGGGCAAAGTGTGACTACCTGTCAAAATTTTTGCTGGACAACAATATCGATGTCGTCGCCATTCAAGAAACTCGTGTTTCCAGCGAAGAAATATTCCGAAGCCGAGGTCGAATTCCTGGATATTCTGCACTTGATGTAACTTACCACGAGGTGTATGGAATTGCTATGTATGTCCGTAACAACATAAACGAAGCTTCGCTGATTTCTGTAAGTGTGGAGGCAGATATACATACAGTTGTCGTACAATTGCACGGCATTACTATTACAAATGTTTACAAACCACCCAAAACAACATGGCCTGATTTTGTCCTACACACAGCAGAACATCCTGCAATTTACATAGGAGACTTCAATAGTCACCATGAACTTTGGAAGTACTCTCAAAATGATGAAAATGGGAGCATGCTTGCAGAATGGATCGAAGAGAATAATCTTCATCTAGTGTTTGATGCCAAAGATCAAGGCACTTTCAGGTCAGCTGCTTGGGACAAGGATTCAAATCCTGACTTATGCTTTGTTAGCTGCAACGAAACTGGCTTTCCCATCAACACCACAAGGAAAGTGATAGATGCCTTTCCTCACAGCCAACACAGACCTGTAATAATACAAATTGGCTGCACTGTTCCTGTCATACGATCAACTCCGCATGCTCGATGGAATTTCCAGAAAGCCGAGTGGATGAAGTTTTCAATGGAACTGGATAAGACCATTCGATGGATACCTCCATCACATAATAACTATCAACGCTTCATTGGTGCAGTAACAGCAACAGCTAAAAAGTGTATGCCAAGAGGATACCGAAAAGAATATGTTCCAGGATGGAATGAGGAAAGTGAAACACTGTACCAATACTTCCAGCAAAGTGGTGACCCAGAGATAGCTACGGAACTATTGTCCAGCTTGGACATGTCTCGGAGGCAGAAATGGGCAGAAACGGTCAAAACTATGGACTTTACCCACTCGAGCAGGAAAGCATGGAGTCTTCTGAGAAAACTGGGAGGAAGTGCACCAGCATGCAGAAAAAATTCGGAAGTAACACCAGACCAAATTGCTTCCCACATCATTACCACCTCAAGAGTACCTCCTGACAAGAAACATACAAGACATATCAGACGACAGCTTCGTGACCTTAAAAAGAAGGCATCTCCCTCATCTGAGTATACCCATCCCTTCACACTTTCAGACATTGACTCTGGACTGAAGGACCTCAAACCTCTTAAGGCACCTGGATTCGATGGTATCCACCCAGAATTCCTGATCCATATGGGAGGAAAAGCTAAGAAATGGCTGGCAGAATTCTTCACTGACATCCTGCTGACTGGTCAACTTCCATTTGAGTTTAAAAAGGTGAAGATAATATCTGTTCTGAAACCTGGCAAACCCAGCAACAGGGTAGAAAACTATCGCCCCATTTCCCTACTCAGCTGCTGCTACAAGCTTTTTGAAAGGCTAATATATAACAGAATAAGTAGCGCTATCTTAGAGAACGTTCCAGTTGATCAGGCAGGCTTCAGACCAGGGCGTAGCTGCTGCGACCAAGTATTGTCTCTCACATCCTTCATAGAGTCAGGATACCAAATGAACCAGAAACCATCAGTGGCATTTGTTGATCTAACTGCCGCCTTTGACACTGTGTGGAGGGAAGGCCTTATCTACAAATTTCTCCGCATCATACCCTGCAGAACAATGGCTCGACTGATTAACAGCATGCTAAGTGATCGGAAGTTCCAGGTAATCACTGGAAGCAACATAAGTAAGGAGAGGAAGCTGAACAACGGATTGCCTCAAGGATCAGTTCTCTCACCCTTACTGTTCAACCTATATCTATCTGATCTACCTGACACTTCGTCCAGAAAATACTGCTATGCCGATGACCTGGCTCTAGCCGTCAAACACCAGGAAATGAAGACAACAGAAGAGATTTTAGCCAGTGACCTGTGTGCATTAGACAATTACTTCAAAATCTGGAGACTCCAACCCAGTGTGAGTAAAACAGAAGTGTGTTGCTTCCATCTAAATAACCAGTTGGCGAACGTAAAACTGGAGGTAAGTTTCAGAGGCAGAATTCTTCATCACAACTGGAACCCAAAATATCTTGGTGTCATCCTGGATCGAACACTATGCTTCAAACAACACCTTCTTAACTTAGCTCAAAAGCTGAGGACTCGAAACAACATCCTCCATAAGCTATGCGGAACTACCTGGGGATCTTCAGCAACCACCCTGCGAACTTCAGCTCTGGGCTTGGTATACTCAAGTGCTGAGTATTGTGCACCTGTTTGGATGAATAGTCATCATACAAGGCTTGTTGATACCCAGCTGAATACGACAATGCGCATAATATCTGGCACAATCAGATCTACTCCAGTTTATTGGCTTCCACTGTTAACCGGTATAATGCCTCCTGATCTACGCAGATGCACTGCCCTTATGAGAGAATTCCACAAGATCTCCAGGAATTCTAACCTACCCGTGCATAGCGACCTGCCACTTTTAAATCGCAAGAGACTGAAATCACGTCATCCAACTCTGTGCGATGCTGCTGACATGGTTGCTAAGAATTTCAAACCTCTTGAAGAATGGAAAGGTCGGTGGGAAGCAATGACAGATGTGCACCTGCATAACATCTTCTCAGGTGCTAAACTTCCAAGTGGATTCGACTTACCACGCAAGACGTGGTCTACTCTCAACAGAATCCGTACCAGCCATGGCCGATGCAGGGATGCTCTCTTTAAGTGGAAGAAGCTGCCTGATCCAGCTTGTGACTGCGGGGCTCCATACCAGACTGTTCACCACATTGTCAGTGAATGCAGGATTCGAGCCTATCACGGCGCCAAAGAGGACTTCCTGCTAGCAACTCCAGATGCAGTGCGCTGGATTGAAGGACTGGATATTCAGCTGTAAAGACATACTTAAGTTTCTTGTGTGTCAATATGTACATATGTATATGTAATATCATGATATGTCTGTATTAGCCATACGCTAAATAAAAAAACAGATAGTGTTAAAAGGTGCCCGAGGAGAAGCAATAACCTGAGTGATAAACCGCTGTCTGTTCCATTTGAGGGCTCGCACGGTTCGCAGTCGCAGTGCGAGCACCAGCGGGACCGCTTGTGGAGGATGCAGCGATTATACACCATTATAGCAACAGCAGCACTCCGTCATACTGAGCGTGGGCCACGGCGCCTGGGATTTCCCAGCCCGCAGAGGGCAGCCCAGGGCGAAGCGCCCTGCAGCCGCTGTAAAATACCCAGCCAGCAAAAAGGCGGCCCACACCAGAGGCAAGCAGGTTCTACGGGCCGCGCACGTCACTCCGTCTGCTGTGTTAAAGTTTGAAAGCAGCAACCGAGTCACGTGGCGGAGGGCAGACAGCAAATGTCTGTCGCTACGTACTATGCGAAGTGAAGTTGTCACTTACCTTTCTCTCATTTAAAGCTAAACTCAAGCATCAATTTTAACGATGTAGCGACTTGTTGGATTAGTACTACAGATTTTGTACTACAGTTAACTAAACTTCTCAGGAATTCACAGTATCACTGCATTTAGCTACACCAGGAAGAAATGCAGATGATAAACGGGTATTCATTGGACAAATATATTATACTAGAACTGACATGTGATCACATTTTCACGCAATTTGGGTGCATAGCGGCCTTGATACGCCTGGGCATTGAGTCAAACAGAGCTTGGATGCCTTGCACAGGTACAGCTGCCCATGCAGCCTCAACACGATACCTCAGTTCATCAAGAATAGTGACTGGCGTATTGTGACGAGCCAGTTGCTCGGCCACCATTGACCAGACGTTTTAAATTGGTGAGAGATCTGGAGAATGTGCTGGCCAGCGCAGCAGTGGAACATTTTCTGTATCCAGAAAGGCCCCGTACAGGACCTGCAACATGCGGTCGTGCATTATCCTGCTGAAATGTAGGGATCGAATGAAGGGTAGAGCCACAGGTCGTAACACATCTGAAATGTAACGTCCACTGTTTAAAGCGCCGTCAGTGCGAACAAGAGGTGATCGAGACGTGTAACCAATGGCACCCCATACCATCACGCCAGTATGGCGATGACCAATACACGCTTTCAATGTGCGTTCACCGCGATATCGCCAAACATGGATGCGACCATCACGATGCTGTAAACAGAACCTGGATTCATCTGAAAAAATGACGTTTTGCCATTCGTGCACCCAGGTTCGTCGTTGAGTACACCATCGCAGGCGCTCCTGCCTGTGATGCAGCGTCAAAGGTAACCGCAGCCATGGTCTCCGAGCTGATAGTCCATGTGCAAACGTCGTCGAACTTTTCGTGCAGATGGTTGTTGTCTTGCAAACGTCCCCATCTGCTGACTGAGCGATCGAGACGTGGCTGCACGATCCGTTACAGCCATGCGGATAACCCGCCTGTCATCTCGACTGCTAGTGATACGAGGCCGTTGGGACCCAGTACGGCGTTCCGTATTACCCTCCTGAACCCACCGATTCCATATTCTCCTAACAGTCATTGGATCTCGACCAAAGCGAGCAGCAATGTCGCGATACGTTAAACCGCAATCGCGATAGGCTACAACCCGACCTTTATCAAAGTCGGAAACCTGATGGTACGCATTTCTCCTCCTTACACGAGGCATCACAACAAAGTTTCACCAGGTAACGCCGGCCAACTGCTGTTTGCGTATGAGAAATCGGTTGTGTGAATGCTCTGAAAAGCTTATCATTTGCATATCACAGCATCTTCTTCCTGTCGGTTAAATTTCGCGTGTGTAGCACGTCATCTTCGTGGTGTAGCAATTTTAATGGCCAGTAGGGTAGCTAAAATCAAGCATTAATTTTAACGATGTAACGACTTGTTGGATTACTACTACAGATGTAGTACTACAGTTAACTAAACTTCTCAGGAATTCTCAGTATCACTGCATTTAGCTAGATCAAATGGTAACAAACTATTGAAACAGTATATTGTTATCTCTTGGCCCAAATTCATTTTAACCAAGACATCTTTGAAGTTACCTGCTGCCTCTGGTTCCCAACTTCTGATATTTCCCTCGAAGTGACTATTCTTTGGCGCCACCCAGAGCAATATTTACCCTGAGGCGACGAAAGTCATGGGATAGTGATCTGCACTCGTACAGATGCGGGTAGCTTTCGCGTACACACTTTATAGAAGGGTAGTGCATTGGCGTAGCTGTCTTTTGTACTCTGGTGATTCATGCGAAAATGTTTCTGACGTGATTGTGGCCGCACGACGGCAATTAACACACTCTGATTACGGAATAGCAGTTGGAGCTAGTCGCATCGGACACTGCATGTCGGAATTCAATATTCCGCGATACACAGGGAGTAACCCGTGGTCTAGGGGTAGCGACTTTGATTCATAATCAAAAACGTCCTCGGTCACAGGTTCGATCCCCGCCACTGCCTAAATTTTGATAAATAATCAGCATTACCGGCGGAAGACTTACGGCATAAGAAGTCAGCCTCATTCTGCCAACGGCCTTGTCAAAGAGGGCGGAGGAGCGGATAGAGGTTCAGGGCACTCTCTTGTCCTAGGGGTGGGAAATTGCCCCTAAAGGCGGAAGAATCAGCAAAGATCAACGACATGAGGACGCAGAACGTATATCCACAGGACATGTGGCCTGTAATTGAAGAAGTGTCATGATGATCTCTCCATTGGCAAAAGATTCCGGAATAGTCCCCCATTCGGATCTCCGGGAGGGGACTGCCAAGGGGGAGGTTACCATGAGAAAAAGATTGAATAATCTACGAAAGGCTAACGTTCTACAAGTCGGGGCGTGGAATGTCAGAAGCTTGAATGTGGTAGGGAAACTAGAAAATCTAAAAAGGCAAATGCAAAGGCTCAATCTAGATATAGTAGGGGTCAGTGAAGTGAAGTGGAAGGAAGACAAAGATTTCTGGTTAGATGAGTATCGGGTAATATCAACAGCAGCAGAAAATGGTATAACAGGTGTAGGATTCGTTATGAATAGGAAGGTAGGGCAGAGGGTGTGTTACTGTGAACAGTTTAGTGACCGGGTTGTTCTAATCAGAATCGACAGCAGACCAACACCGACAACAATAGTTCAGGTATACATGCCGACGTCGCAAGCTGAAGATGAACAGATAGAGAAAGTGTATGAGGATATTGAAAGGGTAATGCAGTATGTAAAGGGGGACGAAAATCTAATAGTCATGGGCGACTGGAATGCAGTTGTAGGGGAAGGAGTAGAAGAAAGGGTTACAGGAGAATATGGGCTTGGGACAAGGAATGAAAGATGAGAAAGACTAATTGAGTTCTGTAACAAGTTTCAGCTCGTAATGGCGAATACCCTGTTCAAGAATCACAAGAGGAGGAGGTATACTTGGAAAAGGCCGGGAGATACGGGAAGATTTCAATTAGATTACATCATGGTCAGGCAGGGATTCCGAAAGCAGATACTGGATTGTAAGGCATACCCAGGAGCAGATATAGGCTCAGATCACAATATAGTAGTGATGAAGAGTAGGCTCAAGTTCAAGACATTAGTCAGCAAGAATCAATACGCAAAGAAGTGGGATACGGAAGTACTAAGGAATGACGAGATACGTTTGAAGTTCTCTAACGCTATAGATACAGCAATAAGGAATAGCGCAGTAGGCAGTACAGCTGAAGAGGAATGGACATCTCTAAAAAGGGCCATCACAGAAGTTGGGAAGGAAAACATAGTTACAAAGAAGGTAGCTGCGAGGATGAAACGTCCCCTTTGAACAATTATACACGACTGTCCTTAAACTGACACACAATATTTTGTTAGCGCAACGCAATCTGACTTTCAAAATTCCCTACAAAAGAATGGCCCTGACTAACATTAAACTATACCTTTCACAAATCACTTACCTCACAAAAATCTTCGCTGCTCAAGCTACTGCAATACAGCGAGCGCCACTACTGCCAGCTAAATAAAAGATTCAAACTATGGAAGGCACTAACTACTGATAGGGATAGTTAGCAAATGAAAGATATTAATAGAGAACACACAATGTATTTACCTTGATATCATCATATATAAATATAGCAGTTCATGACAAATTTCAAAACTCCGCCATCTCTCTCCCCACATCCACCACTGCTGGCGGCTCACCTCCAACTGCGCAACGCTACGCGCTGTTCACAGCCAGCTGCCTAACACTACAATGGCGAGTATTACAACAATGCAAAGCAGACACAGACTGCCCACAGCACAGCCAGTGATTTTCATACAGAGGTGGCGTTACCAATAAAAAAACCTAAACAGCCTACTTACAAAGAAACCATGGTTAACAGAAGAAATACTTAGTTGATTGACGAAAGGAGGAAGTACAAACATGTTCCGGGAAAATCAGGAATACAGAAATACAAGTCGCTGAGGAATGAAATAAATAGGAAGTGTAGGGAAGCTAAGACGAAATGGCTGCAGGAAAAATGTGAAGACATCGAAAAAGATATGATTGTCGGAAGGACAGATTCAGCATACAGGAAAGTCAAAACAAACTTTGGCGACATTAAAAGCAACGGTGGTAACATTAAGAGTGCAACGGGAATTCCACTGTTAAATGCAGAGGAGAGAGCAGATAGGTGGAAAGAATACATTGAAAGCCTCTATGAGGGTGAAGATTTGTCTGATGTGATAGAAGAAGAAACAGGAGTCGATTTAGAAGAGATAGGGAATCCAGTATTAGAATCGGAATTTAAAAGAGCTTTGGAGGACTTACGGTCAAATAAGGCAGAAGGGATAGATAACATTCCATCAGAATTTCTAAAATCATTGAGGGAAGTGGCAACAAAACGACTATTCACATTGGTGTGTAGAATATATGAGTCTGGCGATGTACCATCTGACTTTCGGAAAAGCATCATCCACACAATTCCGAAGACGGCAAGAGCTGACAAGTGCGAGAATTATCGCACAACCAGCTTGACAGCTCATGCATCGAATCTGCTTACAAGAATAATATACATAAGAATGGAAAGGAAAATAGAGAATGCGCTAGGTGCGATCAGTTTGGCTTTAGGAAAAGTAAAGGGACGAGAGAGGCAATTCTGACGTTACGGCTAATAATGGAAGCAAGGCTAAAGAAAAATCAAGACACTTTCATAGGATTTGTCGACCTGGAAAAAGCGTTCGACAATATAAAATGGTGCAAGCTGTTCGAGATTCTGAAAAAAGTAGGGGTAAGCTATAGGGAGAGACGGGTCATATACAATATGTACAACAACCAAGAGGGAATAATAAGAGTGGACGATCAAGAACGAAGTGCTCGTATTAAGAAGGGTGTAAGACAAGGCTGTAGCCTTTCGCCCCTACTCTTCGATCTGTACATCGAGGAAGCAATGATGGAAATAAAACGAGTGGAATTAAAATACAAGGTGAAAGGATATCAATGATACGATTCGCTGATGACATTGCTATCCTGAGTGAAAGTGAAGAAGAATTAAATGATCTGCTGAACGGAATGAACAGTCTAATGAGTACACAGTATGGTTTGAGAGTAAATCGGAGAAAGACGAAGGTAATGATAAGTAGTAGAAATGAGAACAGCGAGAAACTTAACATCAGGATTGATGGTTACGAAGTCAATGAAGTTAAGGCAGTAAAATAATCAATGACGGGCGGAGCAAGGAGGACATCAAAAGGAGACTCGCTATGGCAAAAAAGGCATTTCTGGCCAAGAGAAGTCTACTAATATCAAATACCGGCCTTAATTTGAGGAAGAAATTTTTGAGGATGTACGTCTGGAGTAGAGCATTGTATGGTAGTGAAACATGGACTGTGGGAAAACCGGAACAGAAGAGAATCGAAGCATTTGAGATGTGGTGCTATAGACGAATGTTGAAAATTAGGTGGACTGATAAGGTAAGGAATCAGGAGGTTCTACGCAGAATCGGAGAGGAAAGGAATATGTGGAAAACACTGATAAGGAGAAGGGACAGGATGATAGGACATCTGCTAAGACATGAGGGAATGACTTCCATGGTAGTAGAGGGAGCTGTAGAGGCAAAAACTGTAGAGGAAGACAGAGATTGGAATACGTCAAGCAAATAATTGAGGACGTAGGTTGCAAGTGCAACTCTGAGATGAAGAGGTTAGCACAGGAAAGGAATTCGTGTCGGGCCGCATCAAACCAGTCAGTAGACTGATGACCAAAAAAAAAAAAAAAAACACAGAGTCAAGAGCGTGCCGAGAATTTCAAATTTCAGTCATTACCTCGCATCACGGGCAACGCAGTGGCCGACGGCCTTCACTTAATTACTGAGAGCAGCGGCATTTGCGTAGAGCTGTCAGTGCTGACAGACAAGCAACGCTGCGTCAGATAACCGCAGAAATCAATGTGAGACGTACGACCAACATATCTGTTAGGGCAGTGCCGCGAAATTTCTCCTTGTCTCGTGATTGTGTCGACCTGAATTCAGACGCCTGGAAAGCTGAGGCCTAGTCAGATGAGTCCCGATTTCAGTTGTTAAGAGCTGCTGGTGAGGTTAGAGTGTGGCGCACACCCCACGAAGCCATGGACCCAAGTTGTCAACAAGGCACTGCGCAAACTGGTGGTGGCTCCGTAGTAGTGTGGAACCAACTGAACCGACCATTGGCTGAAAATGATTATGTTCGGCTACTAGGAGACTATTTGCCTGTATTCGTGGACTTCTGGTTCCCAAACAACAGTGGAATTTTTATGAATGACAATGCGCCACGTCACGAGGCCCACAATTGTTCGCGACTGGTTCGAAGAACATACTGAACAGTTTGCGAGAATGATTTGGGCACCCACATCGCCCGACATGAATCCCATCGTACATTTATGGGACATAATCGAGAGGTCAGTTCGAGCACAAAATTTGGCACCGGCAACACTTTCGTGATTACGGACTGCTGTAGAGGCAGCATGGTACAGTATTTCTGCAGGGAACTTCCAACGCCTTCCTGAGTCCATGATACGTCGAGCTGCTGCACTACGCCGAGCAAAAGGAGGTCCGGCACGATATTAGGAGGAATCCAATGGTTTTTGTCATCTCAGTGTATGAGTTCCCTTAAAGAATTATATGCAGTGGAACAGGTTCGGTGATCTTTCAGTGCATTCCTATTGAGGAAGCTGGATTCCGACCAGGACGGAGCTGCGCCGATCACGTCTTAGCATCGACAACAGTTACTGAAGCAGGGTGCCAAATGAAGAAGCAAAAAATCTATCGCTTTCTATGAAGATGGTAACTGTTCTCGAAAGAACAGACGTGTCTGTTCTTTCGAGAACAGTTATTATCTTTATATACAAGGTGGTCCATTGATCGTGACCATGCTAAATATCTCACGATATAAGCTTCAAACGAAAAAAATACAAAGAACGAAACTCGTCTAGCTTGAAGGGGGAAACCAGATGGCGCTATGGTTGGCCCGCTAGATGGCGCTGCCATAGGTCAAACGGATATCAACTGCGTTTTTTTAAATAGGAACCTCCCATTTTTATTACAGATTCGTGTAGTATGTAAAGAAATATGAATGTTTTAGTTGGACCACTTTCTTCGCTTTGTGATAGATGGCGCTGTAATAGTGACAAACATATGGCTCACAATTTTAGACGAACAGTTGTTAACAGGTAGGTTTTTTAAATTAAAATACAGAACGTAGGTACGTTTGAACATTTTATTTCGGTTGTTCCAATGTGATACATGTACCTTTGTGAACTTATCATTTCTGAGAACGCATGCTGTTACAGCGTCATTACCTGTAAATACCAAATTAATGCAATAAATGCTCAAAATGATGTCCGTCAACCTCAATGCATTTGGCATTACGTGTAACGACACTCCTCTCAACAGCGAGAAGTTCGCTTTCTGTCATGTTCCCACACACATAGACAATGCGCTGGCGCATGTTGTCAGGTGTTGTCGGTGGATCACGATAGCAAATATCCTTCAACTTTCCACACAGAAAAAAACCTGGGGACGTCAGATCCGGTGAACGTGCTTCGACGACCAATCCACCTGTCATGAAATATGCTATTCAATACCGCTTCAACCGCACGCGAGCTATGTACTGGACATCAAAATGGTTCAAATGGCTCTGAGCACTATGGGACTTAACATCTTAGGTCATCAGTCCCCTAGAACTTAGAACTACTTAAACCTAACTAACCTAAGGACATCACACACATCCATGCCCGAGGCAGGATTCGAACCTGCGACCGTAGCAGTCTCGCGGTTCCGGACTGCAGCGCCTAGAACCGCACGGCCACCGCGGCCGGCTTACCGGACATCCATCATGTTGGAATTACATCGCCATTCTGTCATGCAGTGAAACATCTGGTAGTAACATCGATAGAACATTACGTAGGAAAACTCAAATAAAACAAAAATTGCGTATTTTCATCTGTCCTAGAGATTGGCACACAGAACCCTTGATGCCTATTTTGAAGAAGACAGACAACGTCTAACATGCGTCCAAAATAATTTGGAATCACGTTATACAAAACACTTTTAAGGAGCACTTGACACGAAAATCTGCTAAACTCAAAAGAAGAAACAGCATTCTCCATAAGCTCTGTGCCATTAGTGGGGGTCGTCAGCAGACACTCTTCGCATACAAGCACCCCAACTGATATACTCAACAGCAGAGTCTGCCTTAATTTTCCATGTATGAAAAAGATAGAAGTACGGCTTAACGAACCCATGTGCATCCTAAATGGTTCCAATGGCTCTAAGCACTATGGGACTCAACATCTGAGGTCATCAGTCCCCTAGACTTAGAACTAGTTAAACCTAACTAACCTAAGGACATCACACACATCCATTCCCGAGGCAGGATTCTAACCTGCGACCGTAGCAGCAGTGCGGTTCCAGACTGAAGCGCCTAGAACCGCTCGGCCACACCGCCCAGCCATCGTTAATGGGTCAATACGATCTGCTTCAACATATTGGCTATCTATCTTGAGGCACATTCCACCTCCTGATATCAGACGGAAGACTACGCTGCTGGGTGAATAGCAGGAGAGATCTCCAGAATGAGATTTTCACTCTGCAGCGGAGTGTGCGCTGATATGAAACTTCCTGACAGATTAAAACTGTGTGCCGGACCGAGACTCGAACTCGGGACATTTGCCTTCCGCGGGCAAGTGCTCTACCAACAGCTGCCCAAGCACGACTCACGCCCCGTCCTCACAGCTTTACTTCCGCCAGTATCTCGTCTCCTACCTTCCAAAATTTACAGAAGCTCTCCTGCAGGAGATTGTTGATAATCCTTCTACTGTTGAATGACGTATGCCCTGTGGTGTGAAAAAGCTTAAAATGAAAGCATCTCGCTCTCATCATAGCCAGGATTCCGACTGAAAACGAATTCAGTGCCATCGATTAATGGGAACGCTGTTGGCAGCAAAACGATCCGCCAGAGTACATCAGCTGCCCTGAATCCAGGAAAAGAAAACCTGGATTTGATAAGACTCGATAAATCTCGACACCCCTGAAACGCATCCGAAAGGGTTATGGGAAATGTGTAGACAATTTCCACAAATGGGGAAAATTTTCATCACCATCTCGTGACTGTCGTGCGGAACGACAGATATCATATGTCCCACAAGAACCTAAACAGTCCTTTCGAAGCTTTCTTGATAGTGATGAGCGGTGCGGTAAACTATATAAAAGATCTTAGTATTCGCCTATAGCTATTATACTGCTGGTGACCTACGTTGAAATTTTGATACGTAGTAGTTTAGTATGTATACCTATTTTTGCGATTTAGAAGTCTTAATGTGTGCCATACGAAATATAAAGAAATCATACTGGAACTTGTTTCTTTTTTCCATTACAATGTGAGTATGAAATATTAGTCTGACAAGAAGCATTTATTTTTCTGAAGGTCTTTCAGCAGTACTTATGACAAGATATATTGCTCTTTTAATGTATAATAGATTACATCCATTTCTATGTAAAATAATGTTTTATTACGTTTGCTTAACCAAATACAGATACTGAAACAATATCAAGATAAGAAAAATAGCACAGTGTGGTTCAGCTGCCCGTATTATGTCGTTTTAAGCAACCCGCAATGTTATATCTGGCCTTCAAAAACTACGCGTAAGGTTTTCATACTCCCTTGCTTGCACGCAAAAACTATTAATTCTCTAGAAGAAATGAACAGGAGGTTTTTGTAGGAAATTTAATGTAGTTAAATTTTTTACCGGAATACGTTTTCGCTGGAGGATACCGTTTTCGAGTTATTCAAGAAAAACCTACAACAGTGACCTCCAAACGAACTTACACCCCCACATTCATCCCTTAAAAGTCAGAATTTCTAGTATATTGTTCATAACACTACGTCCTGCATAAAAATTTCCGGCTACAGGAACTATTCCCAATATTCGACCTTTTTTGGTATCTGTTGATTGGATATTACGCCACCACCATAGTCAGCTATTTCGCTAACATTATTAATTTAAACGTGCCCGTGAGGGTAATGAAAGAAATACTGTCATAAACATTACGATGAAATTAATTACTTTGACAATTCGATCCAAACTTAGCTCTAACAGACGCAGTAGTTTTGTAGTCGGAAGACCTGACGAATAAAACGATGTTATTGTTTATTTTATGTTGCTAAAATTCACAAAATTATTAAATAAAATTTTACACAAACATTAATTTTACAATTTGAGAGTGTAAGCCAGTGGCGTAACGTGGTCAGTCAACGAAGACCAAAAAAAGTCTGATGTGGAAAGTAATTCGTGCAGTTGCAAATTTTTGTACGGTGGTAGGGGGGAGTGCCGTGAACAACATATTAGATATACTGACAGGTGTGGAATGAGTGTTGGGAGTGGGTGTACGCTTAAAGGTCACTTTAGTACATTTTTCTTGAATAACTCGAAAACTACGACCTTTAGTGAATATGTATCACAATAAAAAATTTAACTGTATTAAATTTCATGCAAAAAACATTTCTTTCTTTTTTTCTGTGCATCTGACAGTTTGCGCGTGGCGAGTGAGGGAACATAAAAATCTCACGCGTAGTTTTTAAGTCCAGATATAACATTGGAGGCCGCATAAAACAACATCGGTAGTGTAGATGAATTACACTCTACATTAAAAAACCTTAGTTAAAGAAAGAATCCTTGTAGCGAATTACATATTAACATTCTACTATTGTAAAATCGCCATTCGTCGAGTTTTAGACCTATGAACCAACATACATCCTAGCTTTAAATAAATTGTATTCGCATTTTTCTTTTATTCTTCAAACAACTTAACCTGTGGAACGCAATAATTTATTTCACATATCTTTCGGTGCAGTCGAATGCTGGATTTCACCACTGTAATAAAGAAACCTTCACTGAAAATACAGTACTGCAATTAAGACAGAGGTGAAATGAACATTATCCCAGCGGGAGTCTGCGGATGGGTGCCTCCACTGTTCAGCTGATCGAAATATTTGTTGCAATGCAGTGACTTTATACACGGTCTATATTATCCATAGTCTAAGCAATGGCAGTCAATTCTGGTGCTGGTGGTGACACGCCCAATCGAGATTTTTCTCCGTTCTATCGAAGAGCTCTTTTTAATTCTAGCGCACTCAAACATGTTGAGGCAAGCAAATTTTGTGTTGTTCCTCTTTGTTTTTCTGATCTAGCGAGCTTTTTATTCTGTTTAGCATTAATAATGCTGAATTTTGCTGTGGATGTACGTCAAAACTGTAAGCAGAAAACTTATTATAATTTCCTCAAAAATGTAAAAAAATCTGTAGATTCAGCTCTGTAGAAGAAGTGGTGGCATTAACACAAAAAATACTGCTATCTGTAACAATGTTTTAAATAGGACGATTATTTAGGAGATGTTCGTGTCAAGTATTGAAACTTCTACAAACGAAGATCTTAAAGCAGACTGCAGTGCCCACATTGCACCTTATTAAAGCCACTTCTGGTCTGATCCATCCTCTAGCCAACAGGCATCGCAGAAAAAATAGAAAGAAAGCTTGTGAAATTAATAAACGTACGCTTAATACACTGTTTCACAGAAGAAAATAATGGGGCAGAGCAAAGGAAAAGAAAAAGATCGTATCTAGGAAGAAACTAAGAAACTTGAGAAAAAACTTAGACTACTAATTGTAAGAGAAAAATAACACAAAACAATACGCTGAAAACAAAAATTAAACTACTGGCTCATGCATTACGCATTCAGGGGAGGCAACGCCAAAGCCTTCAGTTCCGAAACGGTGATAAACTAATGACTAAAGTACACCAGATCTTTAAAAACAAGTGCTTACAGACAGACGAATTAAATATCTTGCCAAACGCAAGAACAGAACCCATTGGAGTCAGGAGAATATTAGCAAAACTGTGCTTTCATCCACTTTGTCCATGAAGACACGTCTGTGTAACTGCCATGAAGGATGTACCATTACTGGTATTTACAATTTAAAAATATGGGTATCTTATCGTTTTCATGCTGGCATCTTGGTCGAGGCCAGCCGATTAACCTCAGACTTCTGTATAACAATGCCCATGTCACGTAATTGGAATTATGGCCTTTCCTTGTTACGTCATGTCTGTATGGAAACAATGTTAAACAATGTTGCTGATTGTAACGCACAAAACGTGTTTACCAACTGAAAATCCTTATAACTGTTGCGTATGCAGTACTGTTGAAAGTGAAGGAAGGTAAGTTAGAAATACTTAACAGAAAATTTTGAGTAATAGCATAATTTGGCAACAGCAGTTGTATTTTATATTTTCAATCCTGTCATTGCAAGCAAAGCCACATGGTGAGTTTCGTCGCCGTAGGAAGCAGCAACATTCAGCCGCCGCCTATGTATGTTTCTGTCTTATCGCTAATTCGTATTACACTGCGCTTTAGGTTTCGTAAAGGAATGTTACTTTAAGCGAAATAGTGTCATACCGGAACGAAGGTACACGTCTCATACTGCTACGGCTTCTCGACAGTGACGTCACGCGGAAATGCCCGATCACTGCCGAACGCATTGGTCCAACCTTATTTGTAGTAACCTTCCTCTGAACCGCTCTTCAGAACGGATCTTAGTCACGCGAAGCGTCACGTAAGCATATGTTGAAGGCCGGTGCAGTTATCTGCGCAGAGAAAACGTTACCTACCCGAATTCTCTACAGATTTCAGAACTGTGCAGAGTTGAAACATGAAGTTTCAAGTTTGAGAAGAACTACTGCAATACGACTACACAAATCGATACTCCACATACATTTCTACCGATGGAAATAAAAAATCACTCGTGGCCCTGAATTGCACACAGTTACGATAACTTCGTAAATTCAGAAGATGGACCGCAGTCCGCAGCTCGTGATCGTGCGGTAGCGTTCTCGCTTCCCGCGCCCGGGTTCCCGGGTTCGATTCCCGGCGGGGTCAGGGATTTTCTCTGCCTCGTGATGACTGGGTGTTGTGTGATGTCCTTAGGTTAGTTAGGTTTAAGTAGTTCTAAGTTCTAGGGGACTGATGACCATAGTGCTCAGAGCCATTTGAACCATGGACCACAAGTTCTGTAAGAATAGCTCAAATGTGTCTGCTCAAATAACGGCTCCAAATATATTTCACATATTTTTACAGATAAGATATTATGAAAGACTCTGAATTCTGCACAGACCCGAGAGCCTTGCACAGATGAAACTTGATGGCTCAATTGACAGAAGAATTGCTAAAATATATCTGCGCAAATTATGAATCAGCATTCATTTCAGCACAATTGTCTGCGCAAAAAAAAAAAAAAAAAAAAAAAAAAAAAACTATATGTGACATCCTGAACTCTGTGCAAATCTCAAAATTGTGTAGTGTCGGAACTTAAGGTCATAGGTTTGAGCAGAAGTGCACAAATGTGTCTTCGCAAATTCATCACTCAAGAGACATATCAGCACGTTTGTCGGCAGTGATCACTTGTTAAAAGAGGCCCTGAATTCAACGCAGACCTAAGACCTGTGCAAAGTCGGAACATAGAATCTCAAGTGTGACGAAAGTTTCTCAAAAGCGTCAGCGTAAATCAGGAATCGTGAATTGGTGTATTCGACGTGTGTCCGAGGACAGCACAAAGTCGCAAATTTCAGAAGAATGTCTCAAATATATCCGCGCAAATCATGACTCCACATAAATTTCAGGAGTGTGTCCTGCCTGCTCAGAGAAGACTTTACGTAAGGCTCTGAAATCTACGCACATTTGAGAATTATACAACTTTGAGAAAAATCTCTCAAATGTTCCTACGCGAACCACGGTCATTCCAGTGTGCTTGTCTGCGTGGGGAAGATGTTGCTTGAGGCTCTGAAATCTGTGTGGATCAGAGAACTATGAACAGTCGAACATGGGTTCGCAAGTTTGAGAAAAATACACTCCTGGAAATGGAAAAAAGAACACATTGACACCGGTGTGTCAGACCCACCATACTTGCTCCGGACACTGCGAGAGGGCTGTACAAGCAATGATCACACGCACGGCACAGCGGACACACCAGGAACCGCGGTGTTGGCCGTCGAATGGCGCTAGCTGCGCAGCATTTGTGCACCGCCGCCGTCAGTGTCAGCCAGTTTGCCGTGGCATACGGAGCTCCATCGCAGTCTTTAACACTGGTAGCATGCCGCGACAGCGTGGACGTGAACCGTATGTGCAGTTGACGGACTTTGAGCGAGGGCGTATAGTGGGCATGCGGGAGGCCGGGTGGACGTGCCGCCGAATTGCTCAACACGTGGGGCGTGAGGTCTCCACAGTACATCGATGTTGTCGCCAGTGGTCGGCGGAAGGTGCACGTGCCCGTCGACCTGGGACCGGACCGCAGCGACGCACGGATGCACGCCAAGACCGTAGGATCCTACGCAGTGCCGTAGGGGACCGCACCGCCACTTCCCAGCAAATTAGGGACACTGTTGCTCCTGGGGTATCGGCGAGGACCATTCGCAACCGTCTCCATGAAGCTGGGCTACGGTCCCGCACACCGTTAGGCCGTCTTCCGCTCACGCCCCAACATCGTGCAGCCCGCCTCCAGTGGTGTCGCGACAGGCGTGAACGGAGGGACGAATGGAGACGTGTCGTCTTCAGCGATGAGAGTCGCTTCTGCCTTGGTGCCAATGATGGTCGTATGCGTGTTTGGCGCCGTGCAGGTGAGCGCCACAATCAGGACTGCATACGACCGAGGCACACAGGGCCAACACCCGGCATCATGGTGTGGGGAGCGATCTCCTACACTGGCCGTACACCACTGGTGATGTCGAGGGAACACTGAATAGTGCACGGTACATCCAAACCGTCATCGAACCCATCGTTCTACCATTCCTAGACCGGCAAGGGAACTTGCTGTTCCAACAGGACAATGCACGTCCACATGTATCCCGTGCCACCCAACGTGCTCTAGAAGGTGTAAGTCAACTACCCTGGCCAGCAAGATCTCCGGATCTGTCCCCCATTGAGCATGTTTGGGACTGGATGAAGCGTCGTCTCACGCGGTCTGCACGTCCAGCACGAACGCTGGTCCAACTGAGGCGCCAGGTGGAAATGGCATGGCAAGCCGTTCCACAGGACTACATCCAGCATCTCTACGATCGTCTCCATGGGAGAATAGCAGCCTGCATTGCTGCGAAAGGTGGATATACACTGTACTAGTGCCGACATTGTGCATGCTCTGTTGCCTGTGTCTATGTGCCTGTGGTTCTGTCAGTGTGATCATGTGATGTATCTGACCCCAGGAATGTGTCAATAAAGTTTCCCCTTCCTGGGACAATGAATTCACGGTGTTCTTATTTCAATTTCCAGGAGTGTATTTGAAACGTTAAACTTAGATTCATCCATGTTTATGGAATTGGCAGATGTCAATGACTGTATTATAAATTTATTTAGGATCTAGAACGTTAATGCTGCCATTGTTTTCGTAGTCAACAGTAAATGTTATATTTCTTCACTGTTTATTGTATCTAGTATGTAGGTAATACCACTTCTGTCACGATCTACAAAGAGCAAACTATTATCAACGTAATATTCAAATAACTAAATAATAGATGATGACCGGAACATCACTATAGCAAACAGTTCACACACCTTCAAAGCCTACAGAAAAACAATAACTCACACCACCACACACCTGATCTTGCCACCCTACAGCATACAAACGCGATGAAATCAGCACGGTCAAACAAATAGCTGTAGCAAATAGCTCCCATGACACACTTATTGACAACCTCAAAGAGAAAACAAAAAGCAATAACAAGCCAGCTGTTACAAAGAATATAAGAAAGAAACCCAGTGCTTGTGTACCTCTCACGAGCAAATTCTCCTAGAGCGCAATTAATATTTTCACACCGCACAACACAAACATCTCTTTCACAACACGTAACAAACTGCAACACGCACTGAGACGTAACATAAACATACAGACAGATACACACAGTCAAGCATGTACGAACCAGTATGTAGTACATGTAAAGCCCTGTATGTAGATCGAAATGGGAGAGAATTCCAAAAAAGATACAACAAACACATAAATGCGTACCACATACGTAATCATGCTAATTCAACAGTAGTAACCCACATTAAGGACACCGGGCTCACATTCTAGCCGCGCGGGATTAGCCGAGCGGCCTAAGGCGCTGCAGTCATGGACTGTGCGGCTGGTCCCGACGGAGGTTCGAATCCTCCCTCGGGCATGGGTGTGTGTGTTTGTCCTTAGGATAATTTAGGTTAAGTAGTGTGTAAGCTTAGGGACTGATGACCTTAGCAGTTAAGTCCCATAAGATTTCACACACATTTGAACATTTCCCATTCTAGGATAAGGGGAATAGTATTCCTACATCACATAAAATGGACAAAGCCCATCAAATACACTTCTATGAAGAACTACAAATCTTTCATGGCTCAGTACATCGCAACAGGCCACTAAATGCTAAACCAGAAAGTAACAAAAAGAAATGTCTTAAAATTTCTAGGATGTGGAATGCTTGATTACTAACGTAAAGAGTTAACTGAAAATAATCCCATTATTTAATGTGTAACATGTTATAAATATGCGTATATGAAAATGATTACATTTTAATTCTTTGTACTATCTTAACAACTGTAATAAGGTATCTTAGCAGATAACAGTCATTGGAACGTAAACATCTGAACGTGAAAGTGATGACGATGTGTTTATTACTGTGCTCCGCGTGCCAGACTAATAAATTTCCAGTGAAAATGTAAGGAAACACATTAATGAAAGATTTAAACACATATCTCACTTAAAGTAAACACTAAAATAAATAAATATTTCTATACAAGAGTTAAATTTCGGTAAATAACCACAATGGCACATCTAGCAAATAATCCTCATCATATTTCAAATTAATGCAATGTACTTGTAAATGTGATACACGTGATGGTGGGAGATTGCTGCCGAAACACGTCGTGCTCATAAATGTCAGTAAAAAGTGGCTGAAAACGTAAACAAATATTTCCAAATATTTGAAACGTTTATGAGCAACACACAACACTACAAACATTTCGGTACCGCTGTCTGTGCGGAGACTGCGTTATATGGGACCCTAAAATAAATATAGATCTTTGAACTGTGTGTGAAGCCAGAACATGAAGTTGCAAGTTTGCGAAGAGTTACTCAAATTCGTTTGGCCAAATGATTAATGCGCAGTTTTCTGCGTAGTAAATACGTCATGTGTTTCGGTGAATTCTGGACGATCTGAAAACGGTTCAAAGTCGTCACGTAGAATTGTTTAAATGTTTTTGCACAAATTACGACTACACAGCCATTTCATTGAAACTGTTTTCGCAGATAAGATATTACACTAAAGCTCTGAATTCTATTTAGGTCTGATAACTGTGCGGTGAAACCGAACACGAAGTCGCAAGTTTGAGAAATATTATTCAAATGTGGCTGCGCAAATCACGATCCCAAGACATTTCAGTGCAGTTGTGTGCGCAGATAAGACGGTACGTGAAGCCCAGAACTCTGTGCAGAATTGAGAAATGAAAAATTGAAACTTGCAGTCCCAAGTTGGAAAAGAATCACTCAAAAATTCGTGAACACATTTCAACCAAACAGACTGAGCAGATTAGACGTTACATGACACCGAGAATTCTATACAGATCTAAGAATATGGTTGAACATGGAGTCGTAAGTTTGAGAAGAATTACTCAGCTGTTTCTTCCCAAATTACCATTGCACAAACATTTCAGCGCGGTGGTCGGCACAGAAGAGACATTACGTGAAGTCCTGAATTCTACGCAGGCTAGGGAACTGCACAAAATCGGAACATAGGATTCAAGCGGGACAAAATTGCTCAAGTGTGTATGCGCTCAGTATGACTCCACAGATACTGATATTCCTTAGTAAAATTATCGGTTATGTTAACTTTGCATTTTTGTAGCTACCGCTGTATATGTGGTCAATGTTACGTAAAGTCAAAATAAATAAATTTAAGAAAGAGTTGTCAGCAAAGAGTACACATTCCGTGACACTTCAAATTCCGCTCTGATCTGAGAGCTGTGCAACATCGGAACAGAGAGTCGCAAGGTTGAGAATTGCTCGAATGAGTCTGACAAAAGAATAACTGAACGAACAGTCCAGCGCAGTTGTTTGCGCAGGGATAGTGTTACTTGAAGTCGTGAATTCTGACAGGTCTGAGAACTGTGCTACTTCGAGCATGGAGTTGCAGGTCTGAAACGCATTGCTCAAACGTGTGCAGCCAAACCAAAATTCCACACACATTTGAAAACAGTTGGCTATGCTGTTTGTAGTAGCTTACCCGCACTCCTATTTTTTTATTCATTATTATATCTACTCCCGCACTGCCCCTATTTTATTTTGTATTTATAACCCTGTATTCACCTGACCAGAAGTCTTGTTCCTCCTGCCGCCGAACTTCACTAATTCCCATTGTATCTAACTTTAACCTATCGTTTCCCTTTTTAAATTTTCTAACCTACCTGCCCGATTAAGGCACCTGACATTCCACGCTCCGATCCGTAGGACGCCAGTTTTCCTTCTCCTGATAACGATGTCCTCCTGAGTAGTCCCCGCCTGGAGATCCGAATGGGGGACTATTTTATCTTGGGAATATTTTACCCAAGAGGACGCCATCATCATTTAACCATACTGTAAAGCTGCATGCCCTTGGGAAAAATTGAGGCTGTAATTTCCCCCTTGCTTTCAGCCGTTCGCAGTACCAGCACAGAAAGGGCGTTTTGGTTAGTGTTACAAGACCAGATCAGTCAATCATCCAGACTGTTGCGCCTGCAACTACTGAAAAGACTGCTGCCCCTGTTATATGTATGTATTCAGATTTACTTTAATTTTTGACATTTACGCGTGGGTTGCTTGCAGGGCGTCGTAACCAGCTATGATGGGTAGTAGTAAATTTTTAATTATCATTTCGAAAACATCAGGCTGTGGCCATGAAAATCGGTAAGTATGTCAGTCCTATAAATATTCACCCTTCACTACAACGATGGATGAATGGGCGGTGACATCGGTTGTAGAATTCCGCATTTTGGTTGTTCAGAGATCTTTCCACCTAAAGAACCACCTCACCGATTTCCAGGAAATTCTTGCCATGCAATAGTATCTTCATCCTACTGAAAAAGAAACAGTCTTAGTGCCATGTCAGAGAACACGAGGAATGAGTGTAAATTTGTAGCATTTGTCACTGTGCCCTGTACAGAAGGACCTGAGGCGACGTTGCGTAGAAAAACTTTTGGACAGCTCCTCAGCGCGTTTCATCTTGATAGCCTCCCATAACCTTGCAGGAGAGTTTCGTATCGTGTTGCTGTGATTGTCCCACACGGACACAGCCCATTTATATTTCACTATTGCAGTCCCAAAATATACTTAGCAATGCCGTGTCTGGCGATGGTTAGGTTTTTGCCTTTTTCGCCGCTGATGGATCCACAGGATTTCACTGCTTGTTTGTCTCCTTTGTCTGGAGGTAGTAGGGATACACTCAGCGCACACACATGGTAATTAGGCGACTAAAGAAACTCACCTGGATTCTCTTGAGACTGCTGCAACATTTCTACTGCTGCTTCAGTTTGAGTGGATATAAGTAGTCTCTTGCGATTACCGGTTCTTCACAGAGAGATGGTCTGCCACTTCATTCAGTAACATTCAGATTTGTTTGACCTCTCTGGAAGTCCCTGCGCCACCTAAACACTTCATTCGATTGTACTTTGCTGTCGTTCATTTACACCAGCTTAGCATGTATTGTTGAAATACAGAAATCCAGTTACCATACAATCTCCACTTCATCAAAAAGCTGCACCATTTTGTTTTGTTTTCTCAAGTGCGTCTCATGGTACTTTGGGACGGAGATTTTAGTGTGAACTGGGACTGCAATCATGTACCTGTGAGCAAAAAAAAAAGGATTAAAATGTAATTTTTCTTTTCATGTGATGCTAGAACTTTATGATGCTAGAAATTTATGATTATACCTTGTATGTAACTAGGCGCAACAGGACTGTACTAAATACCTAAATACGTGGCCTATCCGAAAAGTGACGTCAGATAGGTCGCTAAATGGAAAAGACAGTGAAAATCCAACGAAGCTTTCTATTGATGTTTCCAGAATGAGATTTTCACTGTGCAGCGGAGTGTGCGCTGATATGAAACTTCCTTGCGGATTAAAACTGTGTGCCGGACCGAGACTCGAACTCGGGACTTGCCTTTCGCGGGCAAGTGCTTTTAATCTGCCAGGAAGTTTCATATCAGCGCACACTCCGCTACAGAGTGAAAATCTCATTCTGGAAACATCCCCCAGGCTGTGGCTAAGCCATGTCTCCGCAATATCCTTTCTTTCAGGAGTGCTAGTTCTGCAGGGTTCGCAGGAGAGCTTCTGTAAAGTTCGGCAGAAGTACTGGCAGAAGTAAAGGTGTGAGGACGGGGCGTGAGTCGTGCTTGGGTAGCTCAGTTGGTAGAGCACTTGCCCGCGAAAGGCAAAGGTCCCGAGTTCGAGTCTCTGTCCGGCACACAGTTTTAATCTCCCAGGAAGTTTCCTTTCTATTGATGTATTGCACAATGTCTCTAGTATTTCTGTAGATGGCGTCAAGTCGCTCTTTTCACTTCTGAGCACATAGTGAACACGTAAAGATGCATACAACAATAGTGTCTCCTGCCAGATATGGGTGCCCATCGCGAGGTTGCGCCTGATTTCGTGCAACGCTACATAACGTACCTGTCATGTGATTCTCTCTGCATAACAGTGCTGCGACAATGAGGACTCCCCTGCAGAGTTTTCGATGGAAAGTGTGTGATCACCTACCATACAGCCTGGACTTGACTCTCACTGATGTTCATCTCGACTCACATGCACCGGTGGCTATAAAGACAACATTTGGCACAGACAACGAACTGCAGACCAGCTTAGAGAAGTGGCGGGAAACACAGGCAGCTGCCTTCTATGACAAGGAAATTGGAAAGTTGCTACAACGCTACGACTAATGTTTAAATCGGGGCGACGATTGTGTAGAGAAGTAGCTGGAAGATATAGCAAAATGTTGCAAATACATTTTTTATTTTCATTGAGGTTTCCATTTCGCGACCGATCGGACCCTACTTCCCAAACAGTTGTCAAAACTGTTGTGGAAGGTACTTCAAAGTGGTAAACGTTGTAGGGCTATCGTGTATATAAGATGTCTTTCAGTGGTAATGGTGTCAGGCTGGTATCCACTGGTCTGGCCAGTGGTACTAGCCGTTCAGCACATAGCCATTGCTTTCGGCAATTTTCGAAAGTCAAGACGACATTCACCAGGGTCAGTGGCAGAGATGCTTCCGCTGTCCGGGACATCTGCCCGCTGCAGTATATGACGCTGCCACATCTACGTCTATACCCCGAAAGCCACTTTACGGTGTGTGGCGGAGGGTACTTTGTGTATCAGTTTCACTTCCCACTTCTCCCTCTCCAGTCGCGTAAGGTTCGCGGGAAGAACGATCGCTGCTAAGCTTCCATGTGGGCTCTAATCTCTCTGATTTTATATTGATGGTCTTTTCGCGAGATATAGTACGAGAAAGCTCTATTTTCGCTACCTCTTCTAGGAAGTACGCTCGCAGAACCTTAAAAATAACATCGTGATGCAAAACCCCTCTTTTGCAATGTCTGCCACTGTAGTTGGCTAAGCATCTCAAGGAACCCTTAGCGCTCACTAAATGAACCTGTAACGAAACGTGCCTTGCATCTTCTCTATTTCCTGTATCAGTCCTGTCTGGTACGGATCCCATACTTACGAGCAGTATTCAAGTATTGGTCGAAAGAGTGTTTTGTAAGCTACTTGATTCGTTGATGGATTACATTTCCCGAGTAGCGTGTGGCCACAAACGTCACCTCCAAAAAAAAAGGAAAGAAGTAATATTAGGGCTTAGTATCCCAACGACAAAGAGATGAAGCGCTGTAGTAGAGCTGGCTAGAGTAGGATCAGCAATGATCTTTCCAAAGGCACCATCCTAAAATAGTCTTTATCGATTTAGGGAAACAGTTCTGTTATAGCTTCACTTCGTCGCCAGTTGATGTTGGTGCTGTGACTTTTGCACCTTGACAACAGCAACAAGGTGCTGTTGATATGTCTGTGCACACAGAAGCGTTACTTCCAACAAACAGTATCAGGCACACATTCACATAACAATTACTGAAATAACCGCCAGTGTTTGCTCCCAACACAGTAATTTATTCGGTAACACAAATACTTAACTCTCATATAATCGTTGCACAAATTGTCCTAGCCCGTGCCAGTCTCCCATTCAGAGAACAGCTCCAAATCGGCAAAGATTACTATCTTCTTCATAGCACACACACTGCTCCGTGGAGATGTCTTGTGCTGTCGCAGTGCTGCTGAAATCGTCGGCGAAAAGGTCGCTGCTCATCGGCAAGTGATCTGTGATGGAACTCCTGAGATCAATGGCGTTGAGACTCGATGAAACTTGAGCCGCCCGTTAAGCAGGGAAGCGCAGAATATATGAGGGTTGGAGCTTAGATAGTGGCAACTATTTATTTACAACCAATACAAAAGAGTTACACGTTTGCACCTGTTACTGTCCTTCAAAGTAGTCACCAGCGTTGTGTAGAACACGTTGCTAGCGATGTGGAAGGCGTAGTATACCGCTAGCAGAGCCTGCTCTGTTGATGGTGCGAATGGAGCGGTCTACTGCCTGTCGAATCTCTGGAACAGTTGATTAGAAGTCGCTTCTGAGGAACGGTGCCAAAAGCCTTCCGGAATTTAAAAATGTGGGATCAATTTGATATCTTCTGTCGATAGTACTCATTACTTCGTGAGAATAAAGAGCTGTTTATTGTTTATCGTTCCACGTACATTTCAAAACTTCAGTAATTTCTTCTCTATGTCTTCGTCATACTCATACATGACGTCACAAACTAAATAGTTAAAATGTATTACCTGTTCTATTGTTAACCACAATGTTTGTCAATTCAGGACTTTTTCCTTTAAAAGCCATTGATTTTCTCACTTATTCTGAAATATTCAAGTGTTACTCTTCACAGGTCTTTCCTGACAACTATATTCCCCTTCGTAGGTCATCATTATTCCGCGCTAGCACATGGCGTCACCTGTACATAAAAGGCTATTTGCGCGGGAATTTTTGTCAATCTTAGTTTCCCCGTTATAAATCTCCTTCGATTCCCAAACTGCATGATCTAAATAAACGTTAAGAAGTATGAGTGACATGCTGCACATCTGCCCAACTCCTTTCTTTGCGGGTGCAGGCTGTATTAGAGAGCCATTTGTGTATAAATCACAGTCGTGTGTTTGTACAGATATTTTAAAACGTTCATTAGGTGTTGTGGATATCCTCTTTTCATCATAATTCTCCACAGTTACTTTCTATCAACATTATGGAATGCCTTAATAAAATCAATCAGTGCTAAACGGGGTTTTCCTATTATTATCTTTATTTTTTGATTATTTTTTAATTACAAATACTGCATCTTTGGTCGGCTTGCCTCTGCGAAATTCCATTTATTCTTCACCCAATAAACTCTCAGCAATAATTTTTAACTTCTAGTTCACTATACTTGCTTAAACTTTCTATGTAGTGTCCAGTAAACTAATTCCTCTATATTTCTCACAGTTACGGCATTCTCCCTTTCTTAACAGTGATATTATCTTTATTTGTGACCTCGCTGCTTGAGGGCTCAATTTCTGTAGCACGTAGTAAACGCATGCAGTAATCGATTCTGTAATAAGGTGCCTCCGTATCTTTGTAGTTCAGCATTTATGCCATCCATGCCAGCAGCTTTGCTATGTTTTGCAGAGTTGAGGACTTCTCATTCATCCGTACATAAACCGTCTACACATCCTATTTCAGTCTGATTCTCCTTACTTTCTGTGGAGCGTGTTTCTTCATATCACAATTTCTCGTAATGTTTTACTCGTTTTGTATGTTGAATGTTATTTATCTGAGCAACTTCTTTTCCTGTTTGATTAATCGTATTAATTTTTTAAAAGATATAATTTGCCTTCCGTGAATATCATCTTCTATTATGCTTACAAACTTACCCCTAGATTCTTGACAAGCTCTTTACACTGCTAGATTTGATGCATTTCTCTCTTGTTTGTAAGTCTGATGCTATTTATAAATTTGTGGTAAGATCTTATGGGACCAAACTGCTTAGGTCATCGTTCCCTAACCTTACACACTACTTAAACTAACTTACGCAATGGACAACACACACACACATGCACGAGGGAGGACTCGAACCTTCGAGGTAGGGAGGGGGCGGAGGGAGGGGGGGGGGACGCCATTTACACTAATGTGTTAAAAGTATTCATATAATAGTGTTCGATTAGTGCAGAAAGTCACCAAGCGAGAAAAGTTGCATAAACGTTCGGAATAGTAGCTATTCATTCAGTTGAATTCTTGTGGGCATTGTCATACATTTCATAACTGATTACTGTTACGTAACAAACTATCACTATATCACCATTCCACTTTTTACATCAGTCACTTTTTATTGCCAATTAAAATTGTCACATATATGCGTGGTATCTGTTCCGTCGGATATGTCCGAAAGAACGGACACCATTTTGATCCAACAGCAAATTTGAATTAAGCCACAAAGGAATTACAGGCATTGGCTGCAAGTAAGTATCATTTAAATCCACGGCGAAAGTCGCAAATTTGTGCCGGGCCATTATTCTAAATCAGGTCCCCTCCTTATTAGGCAGACACTTTGACCACGAAGACACACGAACACAGTGGTCATCGCAACTGCGCAGACTATCCAAGCACGCCTCCCGTCAGGCACAAATTCCCAACTTACCCACATACTGTGGGCGTAGTGCCCCTTGCCCATTATCCTCATTACTCGCGGCATTTCGCAGATTCCCGTAAGAGTTCGACTCTGGTGTGCAACCGCACGCCATAATTACTGATCAAGCAGCCACTATGAATTAATACAGAAAGGAAGGAGCCAATGTCTATAATTCCTTTGTGTCTTAATAAAACTGTCTCGTTGGAGTATGGTCACATTATATTAGATTATATTAGATTAGTACTTGTTCCATAGATCATGAATACGACGCTTCGTAATGAAGTGGAACGTGTCCGGTTAATAAAAGGTGTCTATACAAGATATTAAATTACACAAAATATTACATGACACTTAATTTTTTTATGGGGATTGGGGAAATTACCGACTTACTATATCCAAAAATTCATCTAATGAGTAGAAGGAGTTGCCATTAATAAATTCTTTTAATTTCTTTTTAAACGCTATATGGCTATCTGTCAGACTTTTGATGCTATTAGGTAAGTGACCAAAGACTTTTGTGGCAGCAAAATTTACCCCCTTCTGAGCCAAAGTTAGATTTAACCTTGACTAGTGAAGATCATCCTTTCTCCTAGTGTTGTAGTCATGTACACTGCAATTACTTTTGAGTTCACACATTGCCATCTTGAGATTCCTTAATGAAACCTCTAACGCAACGTTAAATATAGTATGGATACGCCACATTTTCTTTAATAACGCAATATTTTTGGCTCTGTGGAATTACCGAGCTAGGCGGCTAAGTCAGTGGTTGACACACTGGACACGTATTTAGGAGGATGACGGTTCAAACCGCCGTCTCGCCGTCCAGATTCAGATGTTCCGTGGTTTTCCTAAGCCGCTGAAGATGAGTAGTAGGATGGTTTCATTGAAAGAGCACAATCAATTTGCTTCACCTCTCCGATCTCCAGTTACCTCAAACTCCAGTCTTCTCACTTGTCTTCGTCTGGCTCCATTGACAATTTAATGATTCCTCAGACAGGGAATGTGCAGAAGAATTTCATGCTTTGTTGGCTGGTATTAAGTATATTTAATTTTTTTGCGGGAATTTTTTGTGTCTATACGGAACATGAATAACAAGTCTGCTGCTTCACAGTAGGAATATTCACAGATGTCTGCATTGTAGTGAACGGTGCTAGTCAGAGATTCTTGAATACTTAACTCAGATATTGGTAAAGAAACACTTATACATATACATGTTATTTTCTTTTAGAATAATAACTTAGTTAAAATTTTCAGTGTAACACTTGCTAAAATTTGTCCGTGTCTGAGCTACTTACGAGCCTATGAATTACACCGCAAACTTTGATGTACATACAACAAAATGGGTATGTGTTCGTTGTGAAGATACGTCTTTGTTTATTGTAGTTTGCTTTGTGCAATTTTGTCATATGATGACATGATGGAGACCGTGGCTGTTGTTTGAAGGCAAATGTTAATGGTGTTAGGACAGCAACCAGCCACAGATTTACTTTCAGTTCCTTTATTCATTTTTTTATGTTTGCTTTCTGTTGCACATTGTTGATAATGTTTTGTGTGAATATACTCTCATCCTCATAAATTAAGAATAATTGCAGAATGTGGTGCCATACAACGTGGCACTACACAAAACTGGCGCTAATAGCATAGACACATAGGGAACGCACACGACACAGATCTGTAAGTCCACGGTATTGTTGATAAGTTGAGAAAACCATACCGAAACACATGTGCTACAAATCGCCACTGTTTCCTGCGCATGTACCCCGACATTAATGTGGGATATGATCACCATGCACACGTACACAGGCCGCACAACGGGTTGGCATACTCTGGATCAGGTGGTCGAGGAGCTCCTGGAGTATAGCCTCCCATCCTTGCACCAGTGCCTGTCGGAGCTCCTGAAGTGTCTTAGGGGTTTAAAGACGTGCAGTGACACGTCGACCGAGAGCATTCCAGATGAACTCGCTGGGGCTTAGGTCTAGAGAACAGGCAGGCCACTCCATTCGCCTGATATCTTCTGTTTCAAGGTACTCCTCTACAATGGCTGTTCGGTGGGGCCGTGCGTTATCATCCATCAGGAGGAAGGTGGGACCCACTGCACCCCCGAAAAGGCGGACATACTACTGCAAAATGACGTCCCGATACACTTGACCTTTTACAGTTCCTCTGTGAAAGACATTCAGGGGTGTACGTGCAGTAATCATAATCCCATCCCACACCATCAAACCACAACCTCCGCACAGGTCCCTTTCAAGGACATTAAGGGATTAGTATCGAGTTCCTGGCTCACGCCAGATGAAAACTTGACGAGAATCCCTGTTCAGAGTATACCTGGACTCGTCCGAGAACATAACCTGGGACCACTGCTCCAATGACCATGTACTGTGTTCTTGACACTATGCTTTACGGGCTCTCCTGTGACCAGGGGGCAGTGAAATGCACCTTGCAGGTCTCCGGGAGAATAAACGATGTCTGTTCAGTCCTCTGTAGACTGTGTGTCTGGAGACAACTGTTCCAGAGGCTGCGGTAAGATCCCGAGTAAGGCTACCTGCAGCACTCCGTGGCCGTCTGCGGGCACTGATAGTGAGAATCGGTCTTCTTGCGATGCTGTACACTGTGGACGTCCCATACTGTAGCGCCTGGACATGTTTCCTGTCTGCAGGAATTCGTCGCCATGATCTTGAGATCACACTTTGTGGCACACGGAGGGCCCGTGCTACGACCTGCTGGGTTTGACCAGTCTCCAGTCGCCCTCATAACATCATCAATATGTGTTCTTTGAGCCATTTTCAACACACAGTCACCATTAGCACGTCTGAAAACGTCTGCACACTTACTCGCTGCACCGTACTCTGACATGCACCAACACACCTCTGCATATGTGGACTGCTGCCAGCGCCACCGTGCGACGACCGCAGGTCAAATTCACCGCATGGTCATACCCTGAGGTGATTTAAACCCGCAAACCACCCGCCAAAGCGATGTTTTACCATGTATCAGCATTATCCTTAATTTATGAGCATGAGTGTATTTACAGTTTTGTGGGATAGTTTCTCTACATATGGTAATCAGGGGGTGATGAGCATTTTTTTTAATTTAATGGAATGGTTAACTTCGTATTAGTTTTGCTTTTTCACAGTGAGCTATGGGTAACTGTGCCAGTACGTCTATTGGCTACAGCCACTTGATTAATTTTCGTTAGGTCCCTCTGAATGTTTCTGATAATGTAGATATTAACTGATTTGTTGGTCGGTGTTCTGCGTGTTTACATGCCTGTTTGGTTACTGGATGATATGATCATTTGGACTTATTTTTTCTGTGTATTTTGAATATGTGACGGATATTTTATTTCTGTATGGTCAGCTTTAAAACGTTTAATATTGAGGTGTAGCATGTCATTCGCAGAATGAGATGTTCCACGTCCTTGATCTCCATTGTGCCAAAGAAATATGTTCGAAGGTTAAGGTAGTAAGTAATTGGAAGCACCTACTTTCGGAAGTTTTTTGATGGCTTGCGCAGATCGGAGTTGTACTGATCCTGTGCTATGGGCGATGAGGGCCGTGGACTGGCGCTTCTACCTGCTGGGTGAAGTCGTTTGTTCCGTGCTCCTATCACCTCTCATTAGGAAAATAAAACATTCCAACAGCACTGTTCTCAAATACACAGCAAGAGCAATATCAATTTACTCAGCGTGTAAAGCATTTTGCTAGTGTCATTTATAACACTGGCTACCAAGAACACGTACATCATTAGTTTATCCCTAGAAATAAAATCTTCTAATTACTCAAGGTCTTGTATTCCAGGTACGTTATTTTCCTTTTTTATTCAGAAGAAACGCCGTAATATTAACACACGAGCAATATTTATGTCACTAAGTGAGTAATAAATACATTGAACAATAAAAATAATGAAAATGATTATGTTAATGTGGCTCTTAAGAATGTGGATTCCAAATTATTAATTATAGTCCGGTAATTTGCAGGTGACCGCCATGGCATATTATAAGGAACCTGGCTATTGTACCTACCCTGCTTCATCCTAAAGCAAGTCTTTAGCACTACCTGTAGACATTATGACCATTAGTTGTCATTGGCAAACTCAATAAGGAAGTCCTATAGTCAGTTAGTTCCGTGGGTCACTTTGCACGATATATATTAATGTTGGGGGATGAATCATTTTACAGAACATTATCTTAACTGATAGTTATTAAAATGTGGCTGCATTTTCAGATGAGTTTATACATCAAAAACCAGTATGTAGTTTAGTAACAGTAGTAAGTATGCAACATTTCTGCGATAATAAGCTACAAGTTTCTAAAAAAAATTCTCCTACACAGAATCATTAAAATCTACGTAGAAAATTTTCATATATGTTTTTAAATACGAATCTAGGAATATCCCTCACCCTGAATACTATGAATATAAAATCAGATTAATATCAGTTCACGCTGAGCATAGATAAACAGTAGTTCTACCCACGTCCCATCCCTGAATGGATTAAGAATGTAAACTTCCTTGATACATGGTACAATACAGAGCAGAGTAAATGAAGGCAAGCAGAGGTTCGCGTCCATGATGCAACTCTGTCACTCGTCAGTTTCCTCTCCGCGCAAGGGCTCATCAACAACAGCGACCACGGTATTTTGTTCCTCCTCAACAAGTTTTCGTGCTTCTGCAAGAATCTGCCTGGTGATTTTAATTATGGCTTTAATATCCACAAGCTGCCCTTCCCAGTCTTTTTCGTCGTGCGTTGTCTGCAAGCATTTCCACTTCCGCTTGGACATGAGCTGATGTAGGTTCCAGCAAGCACTTTTAACCTGAAAGAAAGAGAAGGTACCATAACTTTAATAAATATGGAGAGATTTGACAACGAACACCCTATTTATTGTCACTAGAAACAACACTTAAACAACCAAACTAAACAATGCTTAACGTCTTTACTACGTGGTTGTGAACAGCTGTTAAACAATTAAACATTCCAGAATGAGATTTTCACTCTGCAGCGGAGTGTGCGCTGATATGAAACTTCCTGGCAGATTAAAACTGTGTGCCCGACCGAGACTCGAACTCGGGACCTTTGCCTTTCGCGGGCAAGTGCTCTACCATCTGAGCTACCGAAGCACGACTCACACCCGGTACTCACAACTTTATTTCTGCCAGTATCTCGTCTCCTACCTTCCAAAGCCATGTCTCCACAGTATCCTTTCTTTCAGGAGTGCTAGTTCTGCAAGGTTCGCAGAAGAGCTTCTGTAAAGTTTGGAAGGTAGGCGAGAGATACTGGCAGAAGTAAAGTTGTAAGTACCGGCCGTGAGTCGTGCTTCGGTAGCTCAGATGGTAGAGCACTTGCACGCGAAAGGCAAAGGTCCCGAGTTCGAGTCTCGGTCGGGCACACAGTTTTAATCTGCCAGGAAGTTTCAATTAAACATTCATCACACTACCTATATTGGCAGTAATTTATTACGACCGGTTTCGGTCATCAATCACTCTGTGGAAGTGTCATTCATCAGTTGCCCATCTGTGTATTTGTAAAACCAACTTCGTTATTGTTCATTAAGAAATGAGGCAAATGGGAGTGGTACTTCATGCAATGGAATGAATACAAAGTTTTCAACTTACTCACTTTGCATTTTATCTTATCATACGGGACACCACATCTGTGATAGTTAAGGAGCGATGAGTACTCGGAGTGTCTAGTTGAAGATAAAGGTCGCCTGTGTGTTCTGTACCAGTTCTCACGGGGCAAAGAAGCTCCACGCAGTGCAGTAGTGTCATTTGGGTTGCCTATGCTGCAGGTGCTCAGTGCTGAGACGACCTACGGCTGAACCCCGCAGTTCCGGTCTGGCCTAGGGGAGAGGGCGGCATCTTTGCCACCCTACTTTGTATTACCTGTCATGTGTTCTGACATAAAGCATTTCTTTGTATCATTCCGCCCGACGAGTATTTACGTGGGCTTTATGGCCTGGCAACGAGGGTTGACTGGAGAATGAAATGATGACTCTACTACCGTTTTCTGATAACAGCATATAAACAGTGTGAAGATAAAAACAGGTAACGGTGCTTTCTCAATAAAGTAAAACAAAACCCAATGGTCGCTGTTACTGCTGTATGCACTACATATTGTATACTCTGTATAACATCACAGTCACGTTCTCAAATGCTGTCTTCCTTTGACAAAAGTTCGTTTATGAACATAAACAACTGAATAGTCTTTAACTTCCTATACACTATGACGTCATTAGAGAAGGAACGCCTCATTTGCCGTAATCGACTTAGGGAAAAAATGGAAAGCCTCGGTATGGCTGGCGGAATAATGATTTTAACCACGCTAGTATCGATTGCTATACCTGTGCCGTAATAACTGCTTTACCTTTCTCGGTATAAAATTGAGTGTTAAGTCTTAAGTTTAACTGCTTCAAGTAGATGGCGGTCGAGTGCATGTAGAGTATACACCGAGTTGACAAAAGTCGTGGCATATCTCTTAATATCATGTTGGATCTCCTTTGCAAGGCGTAGTGCAGCAAATCGACGTGGCATGGACTCAATAAGTCGTTGTAAGTTTCTTGCAGAAATATTGAGCCACGTTGCCTCTATAGCCGACCAAAATTCCGAAAGTGCTGCATGCAGTATTTTGTGCACGAACTGACCTCTCGATTATGTCCCAGGAATGCCCGATGGAAGTCGTATCGGGTGATCTGGGTGGCCAAATCATTCCTTCGAATTATCCAGGATGTTCTTCAAACCAATTGAGAATAACTGTAGCCCCGTGACATGGTGCATTATTATCCATAAAAATTCGATCGTTGTTTTGGGACATGAAGTCCCTGCATGGCTTCATTGGCCTCCAAGTAGCCAGTCAATGATCCACGTAAACATAGCCCAAAACACTACGGAGCCACCACCAGCTTGCACAGTGCTTTATTG
Source organism: Schistocerca serialis cubense (assembly GCF_023864345.2). NCBI lineage: Eukaryota > Metazoa > Arthropoda > Insecta > Orthoptera > Acrididae > Schistocerca > Schistocerca serialis. Next base: position 437,164,135 of record NC_064646.1, read on the forward strand.
AAAACTTGAATGCATGGGTTCGTGGGGTCTGCGCCACACTCGAACCGTATTATGAGCCTTAACAACTGAAATCGGAACTCAACTGACCGGGCCACTGCTTCCCTGCACTCTAGAGTCCAACCGATGTGGTCACGAGCCCAGAAGAGGCACTGCAGGCGATGTCGTGCTGTTAGCAAAGGCACTCGCGTAGGTCGTCTGCTGCCACAGCACATTAACAGAAAACTTGCCGCACTATCCTGACGGATACCTTCGTCACAAGCCCCACATTGATTCCTGCTGTTATTTCACGCAGTGCTGCTTGTCTGTTAGCACTTACAACTCAAACAAATTGTACTGTTCTCGGTGTAAGACGTGTATATTTCTATTGCCTATTGTCAAACCACAATTTATGAAAGATGTTTATATTTTATTAATAGGATTAAGTAGGAATAATTAATATTTGTCATGTTGGAAACAATCGTGGTAGCAGGGAATGTCTGCACCAAACTATTGTTGGCAGGAGAGACCCCACATTGATATAATTTTAAAAAGGGCGAGAGAGACCGCGTATGGATACATTTCAAGAAAAGAGTGGGAAAGACCGTGCATTGATACATTTTGTAATGGTAGCAGGGATTGTCTGCACCAGAAAGCATTGCTGGCGGGAGAGACCGCACTTAACCGTTCGAAGGAAGTCAGTAGTAAGCGAGATGTGAAGTGAGTCGGTAGCAGGTCTGAAGCGAGAGGTTGAGAGGAGCGGTGTGCCTGCCAGCCACCAGCTATGATTTACAAGAGATTATAAACGGATGTACAGAGACATCAGCTAACTATTATCATAAGAGGAACTAATATTATTGAATTATTTTTTTGAGAAACTCAAGACTACTGAAGGTATATTTGCGCAATGCTTGTTGTAAGATTATTGTAAGAAGTATGTCCCATTTGAACGTTTGTAAAATCATTTCATTCAGAATATAATTAATTTTTGCCAGCATTATTGCATTACTGATAATAATCCATCCCCAAAACCATCAACGTAAAACTTTGCTAAATTTTATTGTTGTCAAGAAAAAGTTTAACTATGAATTACGTAACTTCAGTCAAATTAAAGAATAACGTCAGCCTTGCTATTAAAGAATAACGTCACCTTTGGTAATAAATACAGCCACTTATTATGAGAGCCCACCAGCAGCTAATAGAGTATAGTAAAACAGAGTAAGTATATTCATGTCACAGTTCGATGTAGCAGTCAGATGGCGATCCAGTAACAGTGAAAAAGGTAAGGAACAGTTTTGGGTTATTGCAGGTAACGACTGAGGGCCACGACAACGACACATTCTGTTTCGTCGAAATAATCAGAAAATCACTTTTAGTAAGCAGCATTTAAATTTGTATGCGAAGGTTGAGAAAGAGAATTAATTTCAAAGGGAAGATTTCATTTATTATTAAGCAAGAGATAGAAATCCTAAGGGAAGGTTTCATAGGTTATTGTAGAAGGGAAGGTTGCGTAACAAAAGAGATATAGAGGAGACGGGAAGGTTTCATCGGTCGCCAAATGAAGGCCGCGGTCACGTGTTGTCCGTGGTGAGAGGTAATGCCTGAAATCTGGGATTCTCGGCAGTCTCTTGACACTGCTGATATCGGAAAATTGAATACCCTAATGATTTTCCGAAATGTAACGTCCCATGCGTCTAGCTCCATATACCATTCAGCAAGCAAAGTGTAATTCTCGTCGTACGGTCATAATCCCGTAGGAAACATTTTCACATGAAACCTGAATCCAAATGACAACTCCGCTAATGCGCTGCCCTTTTATGCCTTGTGCGCGCGATACTAGCGCCGTCTGTATACGTGCGATACTAGCGCCGTCTGTATACGTGCATGTCGCTATCCCACGACTTTTGTCACCCCAGTGTAGTGTTAGATTTCTGTTATTGATACAATAAGAGAGAGAGAATGGATAAAATGTAATCTAGTGTCTGGCTGTGACATTCTCGTCTCGAAGATCACCAAGGGGGCTTCCGAACATGTCGTGCCGTCTCACGCCAGGAGGTTTCGATCTAACCCAGAATACTGACACAGATTGTCTTCATCTGCATAGCAGTGCCACGGTTCCGTCTCGAAAGCCATTGCCCCGGGGTGCGTTAGTGAGCTTGTTTACGTAGATAAAATCTTAAAATGCTCCTAACTGCGATTGCCTCTTGCTATAATTACGTCAACGCTATGTGGCAGTGCAAGCACTAATGCTTCTGTGGTCCTGAGAGTAACCACGACTCAAAAATTAGAGGGCAATTATTTTCTACATTACATGAAAAGTTTAATGCTTTGGCTGTTAATGAGTATTTGATAAGTTTTGATTTACTCAAGAGGTAGAAACGTTTTACTTCTTCACACTACACTCTTTCACTCCGTCTGTCTCTTCGGTAAATAAGTTCATTTAATTTTTCTCGTTGCAAGTCCAATTCAAAAGTACAAGCTGGAGATTGTAACAACTAGCATACCGTTCTCAACAATAGATGGCGCGTACGCAGGTCCAATTGTGCTTTCATAGTGTTAGTCAGTACCGCATCCACGAATGCATTTCCATACCAAATCAAATGATGTCTCACTTTCCCTATTTCCTGCGATAGTGCCGCACTTCCTCTATACGTCAATACCGAACTCGATCAATATTTAAATATTAAGAAAATATAGGAAGTTAAAAAATAGAGTTTTGAAAACATTACATTTTAATTTACTATTTTATTTTTATTATTTTTTTCTAATCTTCAAATAATTTTCAGTTTTCTTCACTATAACTATTAGGAGCGAATAATTCCTCATCCATTCCATATTAATACAGGTTTCATATGACAACGCATGTTCTGGACCCTCTGTTCTTCCTATGCTACCCTAGGTTTGGGGATACCAGCAGTATTTTATTTTTAGTTATGTTTATGTCAATCGTATGCAGAAACGGTAAAATTTTAAGGTTTTCAAAAGCTTGATGTCGACTTTTGTTACTTCATCCAGGTTCTGAAGATGAGCAGTTTATGTCCAAATACAGCAACGATTAGAACCGTGTCCTGTGATTTTGCCTATAATTCTACGAAACAGTTCATTCACTTTTCTCCGTAGACGGACTGGCGTTTTTTTTTTTTTTTTTTTTCTAAAGACCATGGATTCGCTTGATCGCTCTTTTGGCATCCACCAGGATTGATGTAGAAAACTTTGCGCCAGGTTTCCTGGAGTGATGCTAGCCCTCCAGTTAACAATGACACGGAATGCTGCTATCTAAGGCACATAATGTTCAAAAACAGATTTCTACATAAATGCTAACTAAAATAAAGATCAGAAACGTTTGTGTTGTGTACGTTGCTACGCTGCGTGTCGTACCTGGGTGAGCTCGGCAGACGTCGCCTTGGCCGTGCACTTCACCTGACAAACGATTCTCTCCCAGCGGAGGGCCTCGTCGGTCGCCGCGCTGAGCTCACTTTCCAGCTGCGAAACCTCGTTGTTCAGTCCTATAACAGTACTGAATCGTTCCTGAAAGCAACCATACATTTCCAGAATGAGATTTTCACTCTGCAGCGGAGTGTGCGCTGATATGAAACTTCCTGGCAGATCAAAACTGTGTGCCGGACCGAGACTCGAACTCGGGACCTTTGTCTTTCGCGGGCAAGTGCTCTACCAACTGAGCTACCGAAGCACGACTCACGCCCCGTCCTCACAGCTTTACTTCTGCCAGTACCTCGTCTCCTACATTCCAAACTTCACAGAAGCTCTCCTGCCAAGCTTGCATAACTAGCACTCCTGCAAGAAAGGATATTGCAGAGACATGGCTTAACCACAGCCTGGTGGATGTTCCCAGAGTGAGATTTTCACTCTGCAGCGGAGTGGGCGCTGATGTGAAACTTCCTGGCAGATCAAAACTGTGTGCCGGACCGAGACTCGAACTCGAGACCTTTGCCTATCCCGGGCAAGTGCTCTACCAACTGAGCTACCGAAGCACGACTCACGCCCCGTCCTCACAGCTTTACTTCTGCCAGTATCTCGTCTCCTACATTCCAAACTTCACAGAAGCTCTTCTGCCAACCTTGCATAACTAGCACTCCTGGAAGAAAGGATATTGCAGAGACATGGCTTAGCCACAGCCTGGAGGATGTTTCCAGAATGAGATTTTCACTCTGCAGCGGAGTGGGCGCTGATATGAAACTTCCTGGCAGATTAAAACTGTGTGCCGGACCGAGACTCGAACTTGGGACCTTTGCCTTTCGCGGGCAAGTTTCAATCATACATTTCTTAGAACACACATAATGCCTGGGAGATTTCGGTCTACGAAGAACATAAGGACGAACGCATGCTTAAGATCAATATGGAATTTTAACGAAAGTATTGACTGGAGCATATATTAACTGCTTAATTTTAACCGTGGTTGAAAACATAACACAAAGATTTTCTCCATACAAGCGCTTTCAACTACATAATTACAGCTTACTTTGGTATCAATATTTACCCTCGTGCAAGTGATTCATAGTCTCTACCAGGAAAAAGGAAGTTTGTGGTAAGATCTTATGGGACCAAACTCCTGAGGTTATCGGTCCCTAAGCTTACACACTACTTAAACTAACTTAAACTAACTTATGCTAATGGCAACACACGCACATCGATGTCAAAGGGAGGACTCGAACCTTTGACGGGGGCAGCCGTGCAGACCGTGTCAAGGCGCCCCAGACCGCGCGGCTACCCCGCGCGGCTCTCCAGCAGGGTATTCTTGTGCAGCAATAGTATGTAATAGCTGAGAATGGCTGACGTCGTGATACGTAAATAAAATTTACATAAAGTTTCCTAATTTAATCAGCTGTGTAACCCACTGCAAGTCCACCTTAGAAATGAACGAGATCATGAAATCTTAGTTTCAATGTAGTAATGGCAATAAATGTATACGGAATCCCAAAACTCACAATTATACACAAGGTGGAGGAGTGCGAACTTTGATTCCCAATTTAAAGCTACAACTCTTCCTAGGGAGGAAAACCTAAATATACAATTACATTTGACCTGAAATTTGGACAGTCAAGTGTGAGCATTTATAATTTCCTAGCTGGCCTGCTAGCTGTGTTCTAATTAAAGTTATGTACCTGGAATTGGATTTCACCAATGGAACTATGAAATACAAAAAACTTGTTTAAATATTTTATTAACAATAATTTATCAATGACACGAACTACCTCTGTCACTTCCGTAGCAGCCAATTTACCGGACAGATTTAAAGTCTCGCTCACAATTTGTAAAAAACTGTTCTCTTTCTCAGTCTGACACATTTACCAACACAACTTTACTACTCGCATACACCGCTACTGGCAGCGTAAATATTCCAATCCGAGATAAACTCAGCGAATGCCCACAGCTGCAGCAGTCCACCCACACTGAAATCACCGAAATCACAGTATACTCTCGATAAGAAGCAAAGTTCGGAAATTGTTACAGGTCAGAAAACACTGCTGCTTTTAAAACCGATACGTCTCGACCCTTTCGTTTCCACGCCCCAAGTTCACTCCTGGTCGACCATAACAACTATAAGTCAACAAAAATTACGTTTTAAATTGCACTTAAATCCTGATTTTTATGACTAAATACTATATTGGTTGAACACCTAAAGTGGCACCGCAAATATTGCGGAAATGGGAAGTGCTATTGATGTGCAGTTTTCACAGAACGTATTGGTAGTCGAGGAGCTCGTATTTTTAACCAAGCAACCGGTTGTAATAATACTTCGAAAGTGTATTTTTATGCAAACATACATTTTTTTAAATGGAACAGTGCCTATTGACGTTAAAAAACTAATCTTTGATTAAATTAGAATGTCAGGGGTATCTGTTGCAGGCCTCTAGTGCGAGTCGTTTACGAGATACCGTATTTCGAAAAGTTCGCACTCCGACACTTCTATAATACCTGTGATAGCACATGCTAAAGAACAACACAAGTGCGCATACACTAGTTATGTGGCCCTGATCAGTAACGGGACAATTATTGACCATCACAGGTAGTGTTGAAAATTTTCACCGGCAGCGGAAATATGCGCTTCCACTCTGGTATGGAACGACTTCTGCGCAAGTGCTAGCGTTTCAGCAGAAATTGCAGAGAGAGCTGCAGTTACACGTTGTTGCATATCATAGGGTGTAGCTGATATGTCTTTGTAGGCAGCATTTTTCAGCTTTCCCACAGGAAAATATCTACAGACGTCAGATCTAGGAAACGGGCCGGTCAAGGTACAGATCCTCTGCGTCCAATCCAACGATTTCGAAAGAATTCGTGGAAACATGCTTCAGTACTTCGTACACTATGTTTTGGACAGCCATCATGTTGGTACCAAAGATTCTTCCTAGTCTGCTGTGGAACGTCTTCTAGCATCCGTGGAAAATGCCCATGTACACAAGTTAACACGATTCTCATAATCAAATAATTTTGTCATAATGTGGGGCCACAGTCATTATGTATTTCTTTAAAGTCAGTACAGCCATTAGACTGTTTTTATTTGCAGTGTTACATTTACACGATCATGATTTCAGCTTCAAAGTGCCATTTTCAAGTGTTTTCTGAAAGCATATTAGACAATAACACTGAAATACATAACAAGTCATATAACCATAAGAATCCATATTTATAATGCTTACTTACAATGTTATACAGTGCCTAAGATGGCATACTGTCATATTTAAAATATATCATTAGACACATTGTCTAAGGTTCAATATTTCTGGTAAAAACCTACTGCTTTGTTTTATCACTGAGTATACCATGTTGACTGAATGACAGTTGGCTAAGTATCAAATTGTCTTGGTCAAAGATATTCCTGTTACAAGCAGGTGACTTTTTCTTTTAATCTTTGGAAACAGTGTCCAGTAGGATAGGAAAGGTTAGGAACAATTTATTTTCTTTGGTAGTTGTTACATCTTGGCAGTAGCTGTTTATCTTAGTATACAATAAAGTTGTCTGCTCATAAACATAAACAGTAACAAACCTTGCGATAATATTCGCTGCATCCATCAATATAACAGTCCAGCTACTCATTGACGTTGTTTAAAATACATTTTAGTAGGTAAATATACAACTTTGTACGTGAGATTAACACATGGCCAACTCTGAGTTGTGAAATTTTGACTCAATTCAGAATTAATATAATACAGTGCAATTACGTATTCTACTCACTCATTAATTAACCAGTGAGGTTTGAGGCGATATTTATGATGTACGTATCACCATACAATGTGTTTAATAGTGTATTTTAAATATGACAGTACGCCATCTTAGGCACTGTATAACATTGTAAGTAAGCATTATAAATACGGATTCTTATGGTTATATCACTTGTTATGTATCTCACTGTTATTGTCTAATATGCTTCCAGAAAACACTTGATAATGGCACTTTGAAGCTGAAATCATGATCGTGTAAATGTAACACTGCAAATAAAAACAGTCTAATGGCTGTACTGACTTTAAATAAATTCTCATGATCGTTTCTATTCAGCTCTCGACGGAGAAAAATGTGATAGGAATTTAACCTACGCCGATGGAAAATGCGTAAGACACTTGCGTGACTCATTCCTCTTCTTCGTGAAATTGCGCAGAAGCTAACATGCGGACCAATTGCAACAATTGCAAGAACATTACTTTCCCGCTCTTCTGGCGCCACTTGTTTCCTTCTGTTACGCTGCCTAGATGTTACACAGCCACTTTCACGTAACTCGTTGAAGAGGTTGATAAATAATTGCCGAAATGGTTGAAGTCTATTGAGATATCTTGAGAACGGACTGCATTCTTTTACACTCTTCGTACACCGTGAGCATGTCGTTTTATTTTTTTTAATTTTTTTATTTTATTTATTTATTTATTTATTTATTTATTTTTTGCATTCGTAAATGTTATCGTCCACTCAAGACCCACTGCTTGGACTGCCTCACATTAACTGACCAGGAAGCCCATTGCGCTCAAGAAACACACAAGCACACTGTAAGCAAACGTAACAACATCGTGCCTAGAAACTAGGCAAGTTGATTGGTAGAAACAAGTGTCGCTGTGGAAATTTTTCAAAATACGATATGTCGCAAACCACTCTCACTAGAATCCCGCAACGAACACCGCTGACATTCTAACTAGCCTACTTTTAGCCTTTTAATGTCAATAGTCACTGTGACATTTGAAAAAAGTGTATGTTTGCACAAAAAATACACTTTCTAAACATTGCTACAATCTGTTTATTGGCTAACAATACGAGCCCCTGATTACCAGTCAGTTCTGTGAAAACCGAACATTAATAGCACTTTCCATTCGCACAATATTTGCGGTATAAGTTTTAGATGATTCACTCGGTATAATTACTAGCACTAATCACTCTTAAAAACTGATGTTTTATTGAATTATTATATTAGCAGGAATTAATTTTGTCATTTAATTAAATTCATTAAAGCTCACATTTCACTAATAGACGCTGCCATTAATGTTTTGATTTAGTAAGACAATTCACTAAAACCAAAAAGGGAAAGGCCAGTCTAACGCTGTTTGTACTGTCTTTTGTAATACCTGCTTGGGTGATTGGCATCAAGCAAAGAGAGCAGTACCGACAATGGGTCTTCGTGTTGCTTCGCATGACAGGCCGATTCAGTAGCGAAGATACATTCAGTGGCGCTTAACTAATACGCAAACAGAAGCCCATTTAGGTAATACCTACTGCGAGCTTTCACCCTTAGGATGAGAACGCGTGCAACCCGTTCGTTTGAGGAAGTGTCCCTTTGTGGGCGCTTTCAGACACATACGCATTGCAAGATCCTCACCAGCCTTCAGCGTCTAACAATTACTTGTTCTTTTGTTCGCAGTGTGACCAGCTTTGTAACAAATAGTGTCTGCCGTTTTGCCAATCCTTTGAGTCAGAAACCACTACTTGCCTATCTAATGAGACAGTGCCCTTTTCAAAACTCTCTTAAGAGACAGTCGGCCCGCCAGCCCCGAAACGGACACGACTTCCCTCTGCAGTTGAGTGGCTGAGTCAATGACTTTCTATCCCGCCGGCCAGTCTCCAGTGCATTCGGCTTCATACGCACTCCGTCCCAAACAGCGTGTGAACAAGACGCAGCCTCGCCGCCGTAGCTCCCTCTGGGCTCCCCTGCCGAGCTGTAGCAGTGCTTGACAATACACCACTCTTAAGTCGCTCGGCTCCTGCCCACGTGCGACGCAAGGCCCCCCCAGTCGCTTCTTCTGTCTGCTCATAGGAGCCAATAGTCGGAAATAAATATTTACTTTTTGTTGACAAAAACCACATATACCTTGAAACTTCCTGGCATATGAAAACTGTATGCCGGACCGAGTCTCCAGCTCGGGACCTTTGTCTTTCGCGGGCAACTGCTTTACCGTCTGAGCTACGCAAGTACGACTCACGCCCCATCCTCACAATTCCAATTCTGCCAGCGTCTCCTACCTTCCAAACTTTACAGAAATTCTCCTGCGAACCTTGCAGAACTAGCAGTCCTGGAAGAAAGGGTCATGTGGAGACATGGCTTAGCCATAGCCCCAGGTTTCTGTGAAGTGTGGAAGGTACACGATGAGGTAGTGGCAGAAGTGGAACTGTGAGGAGGGGTCTGAGTCGTGCCTGGGTAGCTCGGAAGGTAGAGCACTTGCCCGCGAAAGGCAAAGCTCTCCAGGTCGACTCTCGGTCCGGCACACGGTTTTAACCCGCCAGGAAGTTTCATTGCAGCTACACTACTGGCCATTAAAACTACTACACCAAGAAGAAATGCAGATGATAAACGGGTATTCATTGGACAAATATATTATACTAGAACTGACATGTGATTACATTTTCACGCAATTTGGGTGCATAGATCCTGAGAAATCAGTACCCATAACAACCAACTCTGGCGGTAATAACGGCCTTGATACCCCTGGGCATTGAGTCAAACAGAGCTTGGATGGCGTGTACAGGTACAGCAGCCCATGCAGCTTCAACACGATACCACAGTTCATCAAGAGTAATGACTGGTGTATTGTGACGAGCCAGTTGCTCGGCCGCCATTGACCAGACGTTTTCAGTTGGTGAGAGATCTGGAGAATGTGCTGGCCAGGGCAGTAGTCGAACATTTTCTGTATTCAGAAAGGCCCGTTGAAATGTAGGGTTTCGCAGGGATCGAGTGAAGGGTATAGCCACGGGTCGTAACACATCTGAAATGTAACGTCCACTGTTCAAAGAGCCGTCAATGCGAGCAAGAGGTGACCGACACGTGTAACCAATGGCACCCCACAGCATCGCGCCGGGTGATACGCCAGTATTGCGATAACGAATACACGGTTCCAATGTGCGTTCACCGCGATGTCGCCAAACACAGATGCGACCATCATGACGCTGTAAACTGAACCTGGATTCATCCGAAAAAATGACGTTTTACCATTCGTGCACCCAGGTTCATCGTTGAGAACACCGACGCAGGCGCTCCTGTCTATGAAGCAGCGTCAAGAGTAACCGCAGCCATGGTCTCCGAGCTGACAGTCCGTGCTGCTCCAAACGTCGTCGAACTGTTCGTGCAGATGGTTGTTGTCTCGCAAACCTCCCCATCTGTTGACTCAGGGATCGAGACGTGTGTGCACGATCCGTTACACCCGTGCGGATAAGATGCCTGTCATCCCGACTTCTAGTGATACGAGGCCGTTGGGGTCCAGCACGGCGTTCAGTATTACCCTCCTGAACCCATCGATTCCATATTCTGCTAACAGTCAGTGGACCTCGACCAACGCGAGCAGCAATGTCGCGATACGATAAACCGCAATCGCGATAGGCTACAATCCGACCTTTATCAAAGTCGGAAACATGATGGTACGCATTTCTCCTCCTTACACGAGGCATCAGAACAACGTTTCACCAGGCAACGCCGCTCAACTTCTGTTTGTGACTGAGAAATCCTCATGTCAGAACGTTGTAGATGTCGCCACCGGCGCCAACCTTGTGTGGATGCTCTGAAAAACTAACCATTTGCATATCACAGCACCTTCTTCCCGTCGGTTAATTTTCGCGTGTGTAGCACGTCATCTTCGTAGTGTAGCAATTTTAATGGCCAGTAGTGTAATTAAACTCACAGCAACCGCAGAAAGTGGCAACCGCAATATGAATACCTGCGTTGCAAGAGCAGACAAAACCTTGCAGTACTCTCTCCAATACCCATTTTGTCTGTTGTACAATGATGCTGGCAGCTAGAACCATATCAGCCAGTCCCGCTCCCGTTTTCACTGGGACCTGATACATCAACAACTTCTACTAACCCCATTCTCTGTCGTACAATCAACACTCTTTAAGAGTGTTAATTTTCCGTCTTACTTTAGACTGTACACAGTCCGCGAGGGGCAAAAAAACACGTTAAACACACAGCACGGGAGGAGGAAATGAAATGAATCTTGACGTGGAGAGAGGATACGTGATTTTATTTCAGTGAGTTAAATATACAAAGAACTTGGCAGTATAATATCATTTGTCAAAAAGACCCACCCCCTCTATGTGGAATGCATACACTGATTTCGTTTGGATTGGTGTCACAAAACCGCTGTCTTCTCCCATGGAAGCTGGTCCTCAACTTAAGTAACTGGTCTTTGATACAATGGACACTGTCACTGGGACCAAGTTGACTTCGGAGTTGCTGCCACACATGCTCGATCGGGGACAAATCTGCAGGTCTTGCTTGCTGTAAGACTACCTCGGCGTCGCACATACAGTTTATATAGATACGTGACATATGTGGACGAGCACTGTCCTGTTGAAAACCGGTGCCATGATACTGTTACATGAGAGAGAATACACTACTGGCCATAAAATTGCTACACCACGAAGATGACGTGCTACAGGCGCGAAATTTAACCGACAGGAAGAAGATGCTGTGATATGCAAATGATTAGCTTTTCAAAGCATTCACACAAGGTTAGCACCGGTGGCGACACCTACAACGTGCTGACATGAGGAGAGTTTCCAACCGATTTCTCATACACAAACAGCAGTTGACCGGCGTTGCCTGCTGAAACGTTGTTGTGATGCCTCGTGTAAGGAGGAGAAATGCGTACCATCACGTTTCCGACTTTGATAAAAGCCGGATTTAGCCTATCGCGATTGCGGTTTATCATATCACGACATTACTGCTCGCGTTGGTCGAGATCCAATGACTGTTAGCAGAATATGGAATCGGTGGGTTCAGGAGGGTAATACGGAACGCCGTGCTGGATCCCAACGGCCTCGTATCACTAGCAGTCGAGATGACAGGCATCTTATCCGCATGGCTGTAACGGATCGTGCAGACACGTCTCGATCCTTGAGTCAACAGATGGGGACGTTTGCGAGACAACAACCATCTGCACGAACAGTTCGACGACGTTTGCAGCAGCACGGACTGTCAGCTCGGAGAGCATGGCTGCGGTTGCCCTTGACGCTGCATCACAGACAGGATTGCCTGCGATGGTGTACTCAACGACGCACCTGGGTGCACGAATAGCAAAACATTTTTTCGGATGAATCCCGGTTCTGTTTAGAGCATCACGATGGTCGTACGACCCGTGGCTCTACCCTTCATTCGATCCCTGCGAAGCCCTACATTTCTTCAGGATAATGCACGACCGCATGTTGCAGGTCCTGTACGGGCCTTTCTGGATACAGAAAATGTTCGACTGCTGCCCTGGCCAGCACATTCTCCAGATCTCTCACCAGCTGAAAACATCTGGTCAATGGTGGCCGAGCAACTGGCTCGTCACTATACACCAGTCATCACTCCTGATGAACTGTGGTATCGTGTTGAAGCTGCATAGGCAGCTGTACCTGTACACGCCATCCAAGCTCTGTTTGACTCAATGCCCAGCCGTATCAAGCCCGTTATTACGGCCAGAGGGGGTTGTTATGGGTACTGATTTTTCAGGATCTATGCACCCAAATTGCGTGAAAATGTAATCATATGTCAGTTCTAGTATAATATATTTGTCCAATGAATACCCGTTTATCATCTGCATTTCTTCTTGGTGCAGCAATTTTAATGGCCAGTAATGTACACGAGAACGCAGGATGTCTGTGACGTACCATTGCGCCGACAGAGTTCCCTCAATCAGTACTATCCGTGACCTGATGACTCACTACACCATCGAGCCAGAGTAACACTCCTGTACTTTTCCGCAACATTGGGAGCATGAGACCTGTCGCCAGGTCGCTGCAATACCACCCGATTATGGTCATCTAGGGTTGGACAGAACCGCGACTCATCGCTGAACACAATGCGACACCGTTCATCTACATTCTATGATTCCCAGTCATTGCACTTATCCAAAGGCAGCCGTCTATGGCTACTGCATGCATGCATGTCTAGTCCGTCTGCTGCTAGTCTCCGACCAGAGACGCAGCTTACTTGTTCCCGGATGGCAGGCACGGATGTGAAGGGGCTGCGATGTGCCTGGTGCACAGCAAGGTGATCCTCTCTAGTGGCGGTCGCACGTCGGCGACCGGAGCCTTGACGACGAATATGCCTGCCCTCACGTTTCCGTGCAGTTCGACAGCAGGCCACTGTCACACAAAAGCAGCACTAACCTGCGACTCGGCCGACTTGCAAAATCCACAATGAAAGCACTGTAGATCTCTGTCAGGTTCTGTTAACGCAGCCTTACATGATTATATCCGTGTCCTGCACAGAGGTCACTCAACATTTGATGTTAATCACATCCTTTGCATACTATACCAGGCTTGGTAGTAACACTAAACACGAACAATACCAATGCACATCAACGTCCGCTCTATCTGTCACAGACAGTTACAACTTTGATCATTTCCACACCCACCGATGGTATGTACGAAGTTATATTGACATTCGACAATGTTTTTTAAGCACCTCTCTTTTTTTCGTCAGGCAGTGTAGCTTTGTCTCCCTCTTCATTCCTCGAAATATCCTCCCTGCTATGATCTATTCGGAAATACGAAAATACACTCTAAGACAAAAAGCTGCGCACCAAGAAGGAATTATCCGAACGGGACGGAAACCTGTAGATGTGATGTACATGCACAAATAAATAAATATTATAATTTCTCAAAAAATTGTATGATTTATTCAAGAGATTCGTAAATTGAAGTAGTCAGTAACGAGGTGGTCCACATATGGCTCTTATTCAAGCAGTAATTCGGCTTGGAACTGATTGATTGAGTTATTGGATGCCCTTTTGAGGGAATCGTGCCTATTTTTTTTTTTTTTCATTTGGCGCTTTAGATCGTCAAAATATCGAGATGGCTGGTGGGCCCTGCCCATAATGCTCCAAACTTTCTCAGTTGGGAAGTGATACAACGACCTAAGTGGCATCGGTAGGATTTGGCAAGCACGAACGCAAGCAGTAGAAACTCTCGCCTTGTGCGAGCAGGGATTATCTTCCTGAAACGTACGGCCAGAATGGCTTGCCGTGAAGGCCGACGAAACGCGGCACAGAATATCGTCGACGTACCGCTGTGCTGTAAACCTGCCGCGAATAACAACCAAGTGGGTCCTGCTATGAAATGAAATCTCATCCCAGCCCATCAATCCTGGCTGTCGGTCCTTACGACGGGCGGTCAGGATGTTGTCCCACCGCTGTCCGGGGGGAGGGGGGGGGGTCTCAAATATACGTCTTCGTTAGTCATCGGGGTTCAGTTCGAGGCGGGAATGTCACTGAAGACAGTTCTCCTCCATTCACTGACATTCCAGACCGAATGCGAGCGACATGAGAGTAAACGTGCTTCTTGGTGTACGGAAGTCAATGGTAGTCGGTGCAAGGGACACCGTGAGTTCAGCGCTCTTTCTGTGAGCCGCCCATTAACGGTCCTTATGGTCACTGAAGCACGAGTTACACGTCGGATCGATGATAATAATGAAACCGGGGCTCTGAGTGCCTCTCTGACGATTGCTTAGTCCTCATGTTCTGCAGCCTCTCTAGGTCGACCGCCTCGTTCTTAAAGCACTGTTCGGCCATGGTTCACCCATTCCTGCCAGCAGCGTCCAATAGTGGCATCACTCCTATTCAAATGTCGAGCGATTCGCCGATTACTCCAACTGGCCTTATTGAGCCCACTACACGTCCTCTCTCAAATGCTGACGTGGCGGTCTGCAAGCGTAGTTACTGTTCAACTGAGTACACGGAATGAAATTCACAAAAACTTTATGTCCTGGTATCGAATGCCCCTCTTTACTATCCTTGTCAGCTGCGCGTTGAAACTGCGCTGCTACGTGACACATTCATACATCGACCGCCAAACTTTGCAGTTTTGCATTTCCCGTTGAATATAAATTTGTGAGAAATTTGCGTAGTTCTATCGCGGTATATAGTTTTTGCCTTAGAGTGCATATTAACCGTTTAGTCTGATTTATTCATACAGATCTGTTCAGGTCACGTGGAAAATAAGTTGAAGATAATTTTCTGCGATTGTTAAGTCTGCACTAGGACACGTGACCCTCACATAAGAGTAATAAGTGACACATATATTCCTCTCTCGATCAGTGCTCCTACTTTCAAAACATAGTGCTTTAAATACTCTCAAATGTGGGAAAGGTGTATTGAACACTGAAAATACAAACCTCTTCCAGATCGAGCATAGCGGTCCGGACTTGTTCCAGGTTGTCCATCTCACGGAGCTGGCGCTGAGCCAGGTCTTCCCGGGCAGCTACCAGAGTCTCGTGGCGCTCCACCAACTCGTCTATACTTTTGAAGTCTGACTGTTCGACTACCTCACTCATGTAGTCCTGTGAGAAAATGAGCACAAAGCTTAACATACTAGATGCACTAGTAACATACAGACAATAAATATCAAACCCCCTGGCATGCTGATTCTGTCCCAACACGAGAGCGGCACAACAATTAATTAACACAAATTCTTTCATCCTTTCTCAAACATAAATACATTCTTTCTTCTCCATAACTCCCAACTCATTCACAGTATGACACCCATCCCTGCAACTCTCCACAATCCCGCTTCCCAAATACTAAACACATTCTCTCTTATGTACAGTGGATCATTTCGCTTCCATACATCTCTTTTCGTTCTTGAAAATAGTATATTAATATATTTTGGTTACTTACGCTTAGCCGGCCGTGGTGGCCAAGCGGTTAAAGGCGCTACAGTCTGGAACCGCGCGGCCGCTACGGTCGCAGGTTCGAATCCTGCCTCGGGCATGGATGTGTGTGATGTCCTTAGGTTAGTTAGGTTTAATTAGTTCTAAGTTCTAGGCGACTCATGACCGCTGAAGTTAGGTCGCATAGTGCTCAGAGCCATTTGAACCATTTGAACTTACGCTTAGACAATGAACTGACGTCATTTAGTTCCGGTACGACGGGCGTAGAAGAATTATGGGCAAAATTTAAACAGACGATAAAGTATATGCATAGTAAGTGGATTAACGACGGAAAAGACCCAATGTGGTTTAACAACGAATTAGGGAAATTGCTCAGGAAGCAAAGGTTGTTCCACTCCCGGTTCAAAACCGAACTTGCAAAATAAGAAAGCCAACGGTATAAAAAGATATATGCGCGAAGGATACAAAAATTATCACTGTCAAACCTTACCAAACTATCTGGCCGAAAACCCGAGAACATTCTGCTTCTACGCAAAACCGCCAGGCGAGTCTAGGGCTGCCATCGAGTCACTCGCTGACCAGTCTGAAGAGACAGCAGAAGATAGCAAGACGAAAGACGATGTTTTAAACTTCACGTTTAAGAAATCAATCACGGATCATAATTGTACAAACACGCCGTCGTTTGACCACCGAACAGATGTGGACAACATAGTAATAATCATTCCCGGCGTAGAGAAACAACAGTTCTTTCTAAGAGTATTCTATGGCATTTGCACCTTACTTAGCTTACATTTATTGCGAATGTCTCGCCCAGTTCAACCTCCCCCGCCACCCCCCCCCCCCAGAAAAAAGATAACAGCGTCCGTCCCAACAGGCCTTGAAGGCCCAACGATACCGACCGGCCGGCGTGTCATCCTCAGCCCGTTGGCGTCACCGGATGCGAGTACGGAGTGGCATGTGATCATCACACCACTCTCCCGGCCGTTATTATTTTCCGTGACCGGAGTGCAAAGTCCCAAGCAACTGGAAAAAAGCGCAGGTGACTCCTGAATGTAACAAGGGTAAAAGACATGACCTGCAAAATTACTGACTAGTACTGTTAACATCGGGTTGCTGGAGAATCCCTGAACATAGTCTGAATTCGAATATCATAAATTTTCCTGAGACCGAAAATCTTATCTGCACAAATCAGCACTGTTTCTGACATGAAATACTGCAAACTACGGACGAAAGGCAACAGGCAGATTCCATATTTCTAGATTTCTGAAAAGCATTTGATACGGTACCCTACTGCAAACCGTTAAAGAAGGTAAGAGCATATGGAACAGGTTCCCAAATATGTCACTGGCTCGAAGACTTCTTAAGTAATAGAACGCAGTACATTATCCTCAACGGTGATTGTTCATCAGAGACAAGAGTATCGTAAGGTGTGGTAGGACCGCTATTATTTTCGGTTGTCGTTGTTGTTGTGGTCTTCAGTCCTGAGACTGGTTTGATGCAGCTCTCCATGCTACTCTATCCTGTGCAAGCTTTTTCATCTCCCAGTACCTACTGCAACCTACATCCTTCTGAATCTGCTTAGTGTATTCATCTCTTGGTCTCCCTCTACGATTTTTACCCTCCACGCTGCCCTCCAATACTAAATTGGTGATCCCTTGATGCCTCACAACATGTCCTACCAACCGATCCCTTCTTCTGGTCAAGTTGTGCCACAAACTTCTCTTCTCCCCAATCCTATTCAATACTTCCTCATTAGTTATGTGATCTACCCATCTAATCTTCAGCATTCTTCTGTAGCACCACATTTCGAAAGCTTCTATTCTCTTCTTGTCCAAACTATTTATCGTCCATGTTTCACTTCCATACATGGCTACACTCCATACAAATACTTTCCGAAATGACTTCCTGACACTTAAATCTACACTCGATGTTAAAAAATTTCTCTTCTTCAGAAACGCTTTCCTTGCCATTGCCAGTCTACATTTTATATCCTCTCTACTTCGACCATCATCAGTTATTTTGCTCCCCAAATAGCAAAACTCCTTTACTACTTTAAGTGTCTCATTTCCTAATCTAATTCCCTCAGCATCACCCGACTTAATTAGATTACATTCCATTATCCTTGTTTTGCTTTTGTTGATGTTCATCTTATATCCTCCTTTCAAGACACTGTCCATTCCATTCAACTGCTCTTCCAAGTACTTTGCTGTCTCTGACAGAATTACAATGTCATCGGTGAACCTCAAAGTTTTTATTTCTTCTCCATGAATTTTAATACCTACTCCAAATTTTTCTTTTGTTTCCTTTACTGCTTGCTCAATATACAGATTGAACAACATCGGGGAGAGGCTACAATCCTGTCTTACTCCCTTCCCAACCACTGCTTCCCTTTCATGTCCCTCGACTCTTATAACTGCCATCTGATTTCTGTACAAATTGTAAATAGCCTTTCGCTCCCTGTATTTTACCCCTGCCACCTTTAGAATTTGAAAGAGAGTATTCCAGTCAACATTGTCAAAAGCTTTCTCTAAGTCTACAAATGCTAGAAACGTAGGTTTGCCTTTCCTTAATCTTTCTTCTAAGATTAGTCGTAAGGTCAGTATTGCCTCACGTGTTCCAGTGTTTCTACGGAATCCAAACTGATCTTCCCCGAGGTCGGCTTCTACTAGTTTTTCCATTCGTCTGTAAAGAATTCGCGTTAGTATTTTGCAGCTGTGACTTATTAAACTGATAGTTCGGTAATTTTCACATCTGTCAACACCTGCTTTCTTTGGTATTGGAATTATTATATTCTTCTGGAAGTCTGAGGGTATTTCGCCTGTTTCATACATCTTGCTCACCAGATGGTAGAGTTTTGTCAGGACTGGCTCTCCCAAGACCGTCAGTAGTTCCAGTGAAATGTTGTCTACTCCGGGGGCCTTGTTTCGACTCAGGTCTTTCAGTGCTCTGTCAAAGTCTTCACGCAGTATCATATCTCCCATTTCATCTTCATCTACATCCTCTTCCATTTCCATAATATTGTCCTCAAGTACATCGCCCTTGTATAGGCCCTCTATATACTCCTTCCACCTTTCTGCTTTCCCTTCTTTGCTTAGAACTGGGTTGCCATCTGAGCTCTTGATATTCATACAAGTCGTTCTCTTATCTCCAAAGGTCTCTCTAATTTTCCTGTAGGCAGTATCTATCTTACCCCTAGTGATATAGGCCTCTACATCCTTACATTTGTCCTCTAGCCATCCCTGCTTATCCATTTTGCACTTCCTGTCGATCTCATTTTTGAGAATTTCTATTCTATTTTCGGTATACATTAATAATCTGGCGGACAGAGTGGACAGAAATCTGCGGCTGTTTGCTGATGACGCTGTGGTGTAAGGGAACGTGTCGAAGATGAGTGACTGTAGCATGATCCAAGATGACTTCTATAGAATTTCTAGTTGGTGTGATGAATGGCAGCTATAAAAATGTAAGTTAATGCGGGTGAGTGGGAGAAACAAGCCAGTAATGTTCACATACAGAATCAGTAGTGTCCTAATCAACACAGTCACGTCGTTTAAGTCTCCGGGCGTAACGGCGACACGAAATGGTACGAGCACGTGAGGACTGGCTAGCGAATTCGAATGGTCGACATCGGTTTCTTCGGAGAATTTAGGAAATTTGTCGTTCGTATTTAAAGCAGACTGCATGTAATACACTAATATGACTTACTCATGAGTACTGCTTGAGTGCTTGGGATCCGCACCATATCGGAGTAAAGAAAGACACAGAAGCAATTCAGAGGCGGGCTGCTACTCGTACTTTTGTTACCGGTAGGTTCGAACAACACGCAAACACAACGCAGACCCTTCGGGAACTCAGATGGGAACCGGCTTTTCAAGCTGACTACAGAACGATTCTACTGCCACCAGCATACATTTCGTGTAAGGACCACGAAGATTCGAGGAACTGGAGATTATACGGAGGCATATAGATAGTCGCTTTTCCCTTGATGTATTTGCGACTGGAACAAAAAAGGAAATGACTAGTAATGATACAGCATACCCTCCGCCACGAACCGTACGGTAGCTTGCAGAGCTCGTGTGAAGTTGTAGATGCACCCTCATGTATATATTATGTATATACGAACTGAAGTAGCAAGACGTGACGAGCGACCTAAGTCACCCAGTGTGATAATAAACGCATCAAATTGCAGTTTACGCAGGGATGTAAAATGCTATTTTTATAATTTACTTTATCTCTTTTAGATAATGGAAATAATATGACATTTGCTGCTTTAATACTTCTTTGAATTTCAAATTAAACTGTGTTATTTGACTGAACTAGTACGACCACATACATGCTGAATCGTTTGGCGGGTAAATGCAAATGAAAAACCTCTCGCCAATGCAGCAGGTGGACATTTTGTGGTCAAATGAAAGTAAACAGAAATAAAATTTGATTTGTCTTACACGCTATTCCGTAAACTAACTACTGTCTAGTTCATTTATTGCTGTTGTAACTTCACCTCGTCGCCTGTCGATGTGACAATGTGACTTCTGTATATTGATAACAGTCTACAAGATGCCGCTGATACGCCTGTGCAAAAAAGGCTCGCTACCCCCAACAAACGGTATCAGGTACAACTAAAGAAATAACTACTACTGATTCATTCAGTAACACAAATACTCAACTTTCATGACACCTTACAAATTTTATAGCCAGTGCCCGCGTTACATTCACAGACTAAGTCCAAACCGGTCTTTGCGACTGTTTCCTTCTCAGGGTGGGCACTGCGCCATGCCGATGTCGTGCATTGTTGCTGTGTTGCTGATTTCATTTCGGACTCATCCTCAGCGAGCGCGACCATTCTGCGCCGAACAGGTCGATGCTTATCTTCAGGTGACCTGCGATGCAGCTGTTGAGCTTCATTGAACTGAAGTGGTACTGCCCGTCAAGCCCCAGAACGCGGCTTATATCCTGGTTTGCGCAGTGGAACGAAAACACACACTACTTGTTCCTCACTACTCCTGTTATGCGGGCGGTTTCTGTTGCAGGCTGCTCGACTTGCTGGTAGTTTATTTCCGCCTGGCGACTAGGCTGCCCCGTGCAACCTGCGTTGCTAAAGGGAAGGCTAGCCTGCAGTGGAATTGCAAATGGAGACCGAGAAGCAGGCCCCTTTACCTCGCCTTTAAAATTCTATCAGGTGCTGATAACGCTATCTCACACGAGTACACATCAATTCCGTGCCCTTCGTAGTGTTCACTCAACATCTGAGCCTGTTCGTGTCCCTTATGCAGAGTGATTTCTTCCACCGTGTACAAAGGCTGGGCATTGATCAGTGAGAGAAGAAGGAACAAAAAAGGTGTAATGAGCTTAAATGTCCGGAAACGCGTCGTTTCGATGCTAGACGCCATTTATTCAATCATACGTTGTTACAGAGACTGCGGTCTAATACGCACTGTACCATATAGTCACTGTTGCACCATGTGTTGAAAATATTTTCCATGTGCCTCGACGCATCAGTGTACGCGCCATACCATGTTCCATCACTTAACCTTCGCATCGGCCACGCTACGACCGAACAATGTCAAAGCCAGCATGAATACCCTGCTCCATTGTCTCCACATCTGGAATGGGCTCTACATACACGATACTTTTGAGATGACCCCATAACCAGAAATCGCACGGGTTGAGATCCGGTGAACGAGCAGACCATGCAACTGGGCTCCCTCGTCCTATCCGTCGACCAGGGAACGGTGAGGTGGGTTGGAGCACCATCATGTAGCAGCCATATAACCCTTCGAATCATCAGTGGCATTTCTTCCAGCAGGGGAGGCAAAGACACCCGCAAGAAACGCCGATAGTCCCGGCCGATTAGGCGACGTGGAAGGAAGACTGGTCCCAAAATACGGTCGCCAATTATCCCGGCCCACACATTCCTGCTGCACCGATGCTTATGATTTGCTGTCACCACACCATGGGGGTTCTGTATACTATCCCACAGATGACTGTTATGAAAGTAGAAGATACCACTCCACGTAAAGGTTTCCTCATCTGTTCAAATGGTTCAAATGGCTCTGAGCACTATGGGACTTAACATCTGCGGTCATCAGTCCCCTAGAACTTAGAACTACTTAAACCTAACTAACCTAAGGACATCACACACATCCATGCCCGAGGCAGGATTCGAATCTGCGACCGTAGCAGTCGCGCGGTTCCGGACTGAGCGCCTAGAACCGCTAGACCACCGCGGCCGGCGTTCCTCATCTGTGAATAGGATGGATGACACAAATCCGGGAATGATGGCTGCCTGTTGAAGAAACCAGTGACAAAACGGCTCCCGACGTGGGTCAATAGTAAGCCCCGCACACGCTGTAACTGATAGGGTAGTAACAACTGCCATGGAGAACGTTCCACACGGTCGTCTGGCGGACAAACTGCCTGGTCCTGGCACGACGGCCGCCTTCCACAGTGTTAATCAAGTGGGAGAACGCTCCAGGGCAGTTGACGCTTGTCATTGGATGACTGCTCGTTAGAGGCTAGGACTGGCTCTCGAAGAAGGGGCGGGAGTTACTAGGGAAGAGAGAAGGAACCAAGGACACTTCGTCCGCTGTTAGTGAGAGAATCACTTCGAATTCTGCTAGCAGAATTCAATGTGAGAAGTAGTCATTTCACTTTGGAGCTCCAACTGGAGCGTGATGTAAGGTTTACGTTAGGGAGCTTTTCGGGATTCACAAGCATCGTCCGACACAGTGGCCGCCGACAGCAGCACTGGAGGACAACACAACGACGGTATTAAAAAAAACGGCAAACTTTGCAATCGACTTCGGCGTGTATAGGTCGCAATGTGCTCAGTTTACTGAATGGTGGTGAATTCGAAATCACGACTGTGCAAACTAATTTATGTGTCACTGTTATTCACGTGTTTTACAATGCGGCAGTATAAGTTTTGTTTTGGAATGATTCCGCCATCTATTCTTTCTCTTTTTTACACGAGTTGCCAGGGACTGACACTATGTCGTCACCACGTCCGACCCTCTGGAAGACAGTGACTAAGGTGTCATTTCACGTGATCCTAGCAGTTGATATATCTTCCACTCAACAGCGCTGCCAGTTCACGCTGGCCAGACCAGCTGCACATGAAGTAAGCAGTGTGGAGGCGGCCTGGTTATCAAAACAGCCACGTGAGTCGAGGCGACGATGTGAATCTTCACTAAGTGCCAGTCAGATTCTTCAGAATGAGATTTTCACTCTGCAGCGGAGTGTGCGCTGATATGAAACTTCCTGGCAGATTAAAACTGTGTGCCCGACCGAGACTCGAACTCGGGACCTTTGCCTTTCGCGGGCAAGTGCTCTACCAACTGAGCTACCGAAGCACGACTCACGTCCGGTACTCACAGCTTTACTTCTGCCAGTACCTCGTCTCCTACCTTCCCGCGAAAGGCAAAGGTCCCGAGTTCGAGTCTCGGTCGGGCACACAGTTTTAATCTGCCAGGAAGTTTCATATCAGCGCACACTCCGCTGCAGAGTGAAAATCTCATTCTGGAAACATCCCCCAGGCTGTGGCTAAGCCATGTCTCCGCAATATCCTTTCTTTCAGGAGTGCTAGTTCTGCAAGGTTCGCAGGAGAGCTTCTGTAAAGTTTGGAAGGTAGGAGACGAGGTACTGGCAGAAGTAAAGCTGTGAGTACCGGACGTGAGTCGTGCTTCGGTAGCTCAGTTGGTAGAGCACTTGCCCGCGAAAGGCAAAGGTCCCGAGTTCGAGTCTCGGTTGGGCACACAGTTTTAATCTGCCAGGAAGTTTCAAGTCAGATTCTTTTTTAAAAATGGTTCAAATTTCTCTGAGCACTATTGGACTTAACTTCTGAGGTCATCAGTCGCCTAGAACTTAGAACTACTTAAACCTAACTAACCTAAGGACATCACACACATCCATGTCCCAGGCAGGATTCGAACCTGGGACCGTAGCGGTCACGCGGTTCCAGACTGTAGCGCTTAGAACCGCTCGGCCACCCCGGCCGGCGTCAGGTTCTTTGCAAGTCAGAATACTCATGAGTACAGTGAGTGATTATGATGAAACAGTGCACTGTAAAGTGTGTTTATATCTGGATATTCCAAATTCTAAGGTACAGTACTTATCTAAAGACCTAAATTTACAGATGTAAACTGTATGCCAAAAACCTAGTTCTATTCCGCCCCTGTCCTCGATTTGTGACGGCGTCCGCCTGTACGCCCTACCGATACCTCCAAAGAAAAAAAGTGTTAAAATAACGTTATAAGACGTCTAAATTTCAAGAAAATGCCCCCGGAAGGACACAGCACTGGAACGTCTTTTTTACAAATCCAGCAGAGCTCCCTCCTATTTTCTTTCCTCATTTCTGAACCTTTGGGCTATTAACTTTGGGTATTTAACTTGGAAATATTATACACCTTGCGTATACTCTTTTGT